>NC_089874.1:49132500-49322500 GCF_040182565.1 Anser cygnoides
TGGCCACAAGAATCTTACAGTGTAAGATAAAAAATCTAAAGCCTACAAAAATGAGTAAGGGAAAAAACAGTCTTCCAAACCATGTTTTCATTATGTACTTCAGCTTTTGCAAAGTGAAAGCATGCAGAGTGTAGACCAGTGAGGCACCCGATGAGCCTCTCTCCAGGGTTGTTCTGAACTAAGACAACTCAAACAAAGCTTTATTTACATTGCAGATTTACATTTTTATGGCTGTAGTGCCTGATTCTGTGGTCCTTATTCAGAATCTGCTGAACATTGGTGTTACTGACCAAGCACTGAGGGACCACGTCTCTCCTGAGGCTTTCATTGAGCATTTTTTCCAGTGCTTATTTCCAAACCTTGATGGACTGGATAAGGGCTACCTATTATTATCATTGTTATTATCATCATCACCCTCATAGCTACAACTATTACGGCTATTAAAGCATGGTTGTGAAGGAGAATTGAGTCTGAAAGAAGCTACCAACAGTATGGTTCCTCTTCCCGTTTTTCATTTATATGTTGCTACTTTTCTGTTTAAGGAGAGCTTAGACAAGCCTTGCACAAAAGGTTTAAGTAATTAGTGATGGATTCTGGAAATGTAGCCTGTCAAATATGACTGTTCTCTAATCTAGAATGAGCTGATCAAACACCAATAAACTAATTATTTCAGATGCTATACAATAACCCTCAAGCCCAAACATGAACATTTAAAATCATATTTCAAAACAGGTATTATTTTCTTCATTAGAACACAGGCTCATGATGTCAAAAATAGTATGTATAATACGTAAATTTCCAGTAGAAAACTGGACTGCTGTTGCTCACTGCCAAGAGGTATTAATGTGGACTTCTTCAACATTTCAAAATACTAACTAGTCTAGTGAACTAATGCATAGACTCAAGGCAGCCACATTTTACATTTGAAATATAACCTGCCAAGTAAAAAAGTACAAATGTAATAAAGCAGTGTAAGTATTTCTCATACAATCAATGGTCTATTCCGTTCTCAATGAAATAAATCACGAGCTTTGCACTGTTTCAACGTTGGGCCTGGCTCTTGACCATGCTAACCAGGGACTTACAACTCTGTTTTCTTGATATTACTTTGTACTCCTCCTTTCTTTGATTCCTAAGTCATAAAAATGCTGAGAGAATACTCTTCAAATGACAAATCCGAGTATACCCATCTCATCATCTGTCTTGAAATGTTCAAGGACTGCTTTTGAAGAAATATTTTAGAGAACTACCAGAAAGTTGTTAGCCACCCCAATCAACTTCAAAGTAGACATAGAAAGAATGTCAACAATACTTGGGACAAGTTATTTTGGCATTTCTTAAGAAATGAAACAAGTTAGTCTCTCAAATATTCCACTTTCTGTACCAGTAAGCAAGAAAATGACACAGATGACAGCAAAGTAAATGCTGCTTTGCCATAGATGATGGTCCATCCCCTGAACGGCACACTGAGGATACTGAGATGCTCGGCAGAATGACAGACTATGGGCCCAGTCCTGCAACTCATACGAGTAACCTTTACTCACATTAAAAATGTGTTCGAAATTAATGGGATGATGACAAATCTGTCATGCAAAAAACAGTCTTTGTGATCTTGCCCCAGACAAACACTCAAGGGGGAAAAATGCAAGAGGGAAAATAATGATTTTATGTATGTATGTATATGTATATTGGAGAAATGGACACTACTGCAGTACTTCACAAATGCAGTTTATAACACTCCTTTCAGGAGCACTGTATTGCACTGTTGCTTTTGAAGTGTAAGTGCTCACGAACTTCAACAGGGAATAAGGTTTAAGAGCATCCCTGTGTGAAGGGATATTTTTACTCTTTGTTAAAACTTGGTTACTCTGTGAATGACAAAATGTAATATAATTTTTTTACCATTATAGCAAATTATTAAAAATTTTAAATTTGTTAAAATATTAAAAATAAAATCAATTTTATTTTTAGTTTCGGCTTATGCATTTTATGGAAAAAATGAACTTTTTAATATATTTTTTTCTGTATGTTTTATAGCTTGCTTTCAATTCTGATATACTATAAAGTAATTAAATCCTCTAAGTACTGAAGAATTTCTTTCTTTCTTATTTCTTTCTTTTTTTTTATTTTTCTGAAGAGAAATAATTATTTTTATTATTACAGTGAGGATGTAGTGCATCAAAAATTTTCAAGGACTTTGGGGAAATTAATTGAGCAGTTGCTTAATCTTATAGACAGGACCTGAATTTTGCAGTTCTTACTTACACAAAAGGTGTTGAATAGGAGTTTTGTCAAGCAGTCAGGATCTCAGCCACTAATAACCTCTCAGTTATTTTCTTTTTCTCATTAGCAGTCTAACAGCTAACAGACTACTCTGAAGCTGCTATGGCATGCAAGATGAATTACAGCACATAAAGCTTACCCTATGAAAATCGGTGAAAAATTGCAGCCAGCATCTCTCAAAATGTACCCAGGGCAAGCTCCTAAGCAGGCACCAACCAAACCACAGAACTGCAGTGGCTCCAGCAAAGTGCTGCTAGTTTACATTGGTGGGGTCTGGCCCTAAAATTAGCCTACAAAAATTCAACCTAAGGCATTTTGAGAAAGTCACTTTGGGACTGTGATATCTGAAGCTACCAAGGTGCTCTGCTGACTCAGTGCAGGAGACACAAGAGATTGACACTGGGAGAATTTGCTCTCCCACCTTTACGAAGTGTACCCACCCAACGCTCTTCAGGCTGGAGCAATGCGTGGCTGTGGGGAGTGTGGCGCTGACCTTCCTTCTCGCAGTTGGAAAGGAAGAGAACGGGGAAAGGGCTGAGAGGGTGCCAGGGTTCCTTCAGCTACCATCAGAATATTACATGCATAATTAAGAAAAAATTGCCACTGCTGCTGACTACACACACATACAGGATTTGTAAGCCTGGTTTTACTAGTTCTATATTTTTATCTCAGGCACGCATTTTTCTATTCTGTGTTAGAGCAAAATCTTGCATCATATGCAAGGAAAAATATAATAAGCAGATGCTTCAAAAATACTGCCATCTACTTTTGTGAGAAGGACTAAAATTACTGAAATTAAACATTGCAGTCAGCTTCATTTCAACAACATACGCTGTAAATGCCGCCTTTCTCAGGACCAACAGCTTCCAGTCAAAAAAAAGCCCCAGTCAACTCCACTGTATTTTTTAATATTGTGTTAAATTAAATCAATTCTAGTTTTATTAATCTATATTACCTTTTGAAAGCATCTTTTTAATTTTATTAAATCGGTGTATTCTGTACACCTATCAGATGTTCTTTGTTAATTCAGGTTTTTGCTATTTTGTTACTCTGAATCACCTAAGTCTCAAATTACATATAACTCATAAGATACTTGGATAAAATCAGGTAGGAGAATAATCATTTTATCTGCTTTTATCTATTTCAATTTGCTTATACCTTCCTGTAGTATTCACACTGGAGAAGTGTCATGGAAAGGAATTCAGCAAATGTGTCAACAAAATATTTTCTGAAACTTTTTTTTTTAGATCACATGCAATAATACAAAGAAAAGCACAGAAAAATGTTGTATGATCTGCTATTATTTCTAACTCAGCTTCAGTCACTCGGAGGTGCATATCGAGAGTGAATAAATTTTTCTAAATGTGGGAATTTCTTTCAAGATGAAAAAAACACATTAATCTTCAACTGAGAAGCACCATATAAACTGTGAAGGTTTCACAGAAAAACAACATTTATTAAGATTGGCTAAAGGTAAAACAATTAGCTGACTATGAAGACTTAAGATCTCATATGCAAATCTAGGAATTGTTTTGAAGTGAAGCTCACAGCATTTTTCATGTATTTAAGCAAAAAATACTATGAATAAAACTGAGCATAGTACAGACACAGGATGATCATCTACTGCTCTTAGTATCATAAGAAACAAGCTTATTTTATACAAATTTAAATAAAGTAAGAAAATATAGTTAAAAACATGAATTTGTTTTCAAAATTATATTCATTTGGAAACAGTATCTTTATAACAACATACTGATCCTTGAGGAGAACAGTATTACTTTTTCCTTAGCTTTATCATATCTTATAATTGACAGAGCTTTTAAAGAAAGTTTTCTTAAATTGTTAGAACACGTTTATTTTCTTGCAAATTAATTCTTTTTAACTCTTTATGATAGCTTTGAATCCCATAAAGAAAGATGAATTATCACATACTGAGCCCAAGCTGTGAAACAGGAGGAGACAAATAGAGACCCCTACTGTGTTTAACAATGTAGAAGAAATTCCAGACTCAATAGAAAATTTTTCTGTCCTTTTTCTCAGACCACAAAAGCTGTTAGTTATAGATTTGAACAGTGGAGGGCACTCTTGCTATGCAAGAAATGGTACTGACCTGGCACACTTGGTTTGATCTATTCAGCAGCCTAAATCTCAGAATTTGTTAAGTAACAGCCACCTGTGGCACAGACACTAACTGTAATCTGTTTAAAACATTTGCAGTTTCTAATCTGTGCAATGAAGCTCTAGTTAGCTAAAATACTGATGCCTTGCTGTACGTACGCAGATGTGGAACAGATCTTCACAAACTGCTTTGAATATTTGTGCAAGATATGGAACTAAATAAGATGTGCATTAGGTTTTTCAACATCATATGAAGAGCTATTCAGTTGTCTTTCATGGCATGTATGGATTAATTTCAGGGTGTGTAGAATTTGTCTTAATGTTTGTAGGAATTTAGGCGTATTTAGAACACACCGAGTTTTACTGGAAATCCTAATAAAATGTAATCGGTATTTCTAACATAGCTGATATGAAAAAAGAAAAGATATTTAAAAACAAACAGTAAAATAAACTGTAAGAAGTGGAACACTAGATTCTTATCTTAACTTTCTTATTTTGAAAAGTATATTGCTAACTGCACCTTAAACTATCTAACCAACACCCTACAGAATGAAGCCAGCCACTCTTTGAACAGCCATGGCATGCTGATGAACTTGTGTCTGGGAGGATCACAATAAGAGAAGCCAAAGTGGGGACCCAATCCTGTATCTGCTAAGTATCTCAAAAGATACAAGCACTGGAGTCAATGGCACTACTCCTTTGAGTAAAATTACTCATGTACAGGAGTGCCTGAAAGAACGAATGCTAAGTGATTCAATGCTAATCATGCAGCTCAGTCATTTTGCTCATTTGCCATTCTGTGTACCGCAGTATTGCACTGGATAGCAAAACACCGAGAGAGCTAAACAATCTGTTAGCTTTCATCATTTCCAGCTTTGGGGATGTTACTACATCAACAAAATGATAAAATAAAATTATCGAATGGTGGTGGTACAACACATCTCCTGAAACATTGAATAGTAAATCGGTTTTGATTAACTGAAACAAAAATACCGTGGCACCTGCAGGGTTAATTAAGCAGCTCAAGATGCTGGGCTTCACAAAAGGAAACCTTTTTCCTTCTTTAAGAACTGTAAACACTTGTGCTGAACTAGATGAGCATTTGATAAGCTGTACAGCATGTAACAAACTCACAGGGATCTCTAGTTAACACTCAAATTCAGTGTTAACACTTAACAGAACAGTGGTAAGCCGTGCTGCCAAGGTCAACTGCACAGATGTACTAATTGTATTATGAGCTTGACATCTAGTGGCCACCCCTGGCAGGGCAAAGCAGGCAAAGGTTAAATCAGCAAGCCTTGTCAAAGCACTTCTAACTACCCACCCTCAGGGAGAAGTCCTCGGGAAGCTTTCTGGCACTCTGCAATCCCCACCTTCTTTCTCCCCGGCTCCGGGCTGCGCGCCTGCAGCAGCCACTGCGCGCCCGCACGGGGCAGCAGCCGCCCGCCGCCCCCGAGCCCCCACCCCCGAGCACCCAGCCCCGAGCACCCACCCCCGAGCACCCACCCGGCCGGGCCGCAGCTCCTGGAGGAGACGAACAGCCTTCCCAACCATTTCGGCACGTTTCGCTCTCGGACGGAAGTTCGGGTTTTTTTTCTGCTTCTTTTTCAACCAGTGATAGGGTCCAAATTAGGGGGCGAGGGAGGTTGGAAAAGGGGAAAAAGCAGTATTAGAGATTAATAATAAGAGTTGTAGAAAGCCTTTTTATTTTATTTTTAAAGATTATCTTACCCCATAACAAATGTTCAAGCATGCTCACTGCGTGCACCCTAACTACAGCAAGATAATATGAAAAAATCCCTCTTTAGCCCACTATCACATAAGTGCATTATTAAAAAGTGCTTTCTATCATCTTTTTAGAGAACTATTTTTCTGGCTTTCCCAATTTTAAGGGGTTTTCCCTGACAAAAAGAAATGTACTCTATGGCCAGCAGCATGACAACTGATCCAGCTTCTAAAAGTATATTTTGCCCCAAATTCATTTTTTTTCTATTACTGGAAAGCTTTCATTGTTCTTAGTTGTTTTAGTTGTTTAGTTGTAAAGGAAACAGGTTTTTGACCCTTTACATTGAAATGTACGAACCGATAAAAATTTGCTGCTGAAACTATTCATGCTTCTAAAAAATTCATAGCAAATTACTGTCATTTTACAAATGCAATGTTACAGAAGGAATGATTTTAGCATATTTTATTTTCTACAATGTGTCAGTACTCAGCTAATTAATTTCCTGCCAGACATGGCTTATTATCAACAAAAGTGATTGACTCATGTCCTGACTGGTAGATATGATGGACTTGTGTCAACAGATATGCTTGTCCTGGCTAGGTAATCAACAAATAAAATGAAGGAAAAATATCCTGAAAATCTTCCCAGGATTCAAACTCTTTTTCAGAAAAGACATTAATACTCATTAATAATTTGGGTATTTTCACTCCTTCTTTACAATGCTACACTTTTTTTTTTTTTTTGAATAGTAGCTTTTCCTCTTCCTTAGGCAAGGACAAGTAATTATCAACAGCTAGATGTATGCATATTAATAGCTTAATTACATAGAATCTAAACCAATACTTTTCAAAACTTCCTTCCTCCCCAAAAAAAGTCCTAATGTCTACCTCAGAAGAAATAAGAATTCCTCAAGATCATCAGAGCCAGATAAAAATCTGACCCAGTTTGGTCTACCTTCATCATTTATATATACACCATCAAACAGGTTTATTGTTCTGGTTTCCTTATCATTACATTTTTTTTCTCTATTGCTAATACTGATCAAAATAGTAAGAATATTAAAAAATTATATAAAATCAGATATTACATTGTTTTAATATTAAGTCTCTATTGTAATACCAGAACTATTTATATAAAGTTTCAATTACCTTTTCTTATCAAAGGAGCAATTTATTGCAATACTTATTTGGCCTTTTATTTTTCAAAAACAACAACAACAACCTTTCTTGAAGTTGCCTTAGAACATACACTTGCAAAAATAACTTGTTTCACCTTTACTGACAGCTGCTTGTGACTTTTCAAGTTTTAAAGACAGTAGTATCTAAATGATATGGAATAACCTATATTCTTGAATGTATGAATGCAGGAAAGCATGGATGTCCTTCCAAAATACGTTTTTATCTTATATATTTGCAGATACAGTAAACATGCTCACATGAAACTGGCTGTTCCTTAGAGGACTATCATTTCTGTGGCAGAGCATGTGTGTCTGTGTACATACTCCAAAAGAATACAGAGTGCAGTTACAAACTTCTCAAAACTGCACCACCAATTCCACATTACCAGTATGAAAAGGAAACGTTGGTTTAGATAATACTGTGTGCATTGAAGAGTTGAGGGAAACAAAAACAGAAACCAAACAAATAGGTCCAAAATTTAAAAAATGATTGCAAAAAACACATTAGAAAACTGTCATTACACAGTTTGCTGTAAGGTATCCCATTCACCTCAGACTGAACAATGATACATATTTGCTAGTAACTTCACATGAAAAAGTCTAAAGTGATATTTTTTCATCACCCTTACTAGAACCACACTTATACACTGTAAGAAGCACTTCTCAGCATTCCGCATACACACACACACAAAAAAAACCGCAAACTTTTATTATCCCTACATTAAAAATAGAAATGCTATACCCATGTTTTCATATAAAACTTAATCAGACTTGAAGCATTTGCATTGTATCTATAATTCTGATTCAATTGTAATCTGTTGAATTAGAGAAGCATATTAGAAATGTAATTCCAGCTATTACGATTTACTGAGAACAGCTTTACATTTACTGAGAAACTGAGATTATTATATTCTATGGGCAGCCATTTGAGTCCTTCTGCTGCTATTTAAAAAATATTTCCATCATATCTTCTACTTTAGTAACCTTAGAGTGCTTAAAAAAATTTTTTTTTAGGAAATATAATTTTTTCACTCTTCCACAGTGCAATTATTCAAGCAATATTTCATCACTAGTTGTTTGTTAACACTTCTTATCTAAATTATTAAAAAATATATATTTCAGAATTTCCCTTTCAACAAATAACTTTAAATGATTTTGATTATAAATCTGTAATTGATGACATTGCCAATTATCTTCAGACTTCAAACAATTTCTCACCGTTATGACATTGCCCTGTTTGAATGCAGTTTTATTATGCTGTAGTCCAGGCTGGCTATAAAATTATATATTACAATTATTAAACTTCTATGATAACATTACCACAAAAGTTATGGTGGGTCCAGTCAACTTAAGATATGGCCTAATGTTTATCTGCCATTCTGCTTCCCAAACCGCCATGCTTCTTTCTGCTATTATGAATGTTCCCTCACTCTAAGGATTGCTTATGGAACATTCATTCTGAAATGCTTCACTTAATAAAATCTATTTTGAGGTGGTATTAAACATGATTTCATTAAATAAATAATAAGCTTCGTTTGCTTAATCTTGTGTTAACAACAGCTTCCCCTCATTGAACGTAACAACCATATTAATGAAAAAGCTACATGTATCAAATAATTCTGCATAAACAGTTTGCTTTTAAAAAAAAGTACAAATATTCTTGCACTGTGGAAACTATTTTTGGCTTGTTGCAAAATATGCTCATGAACTGTAGCAATATCTTGATTACAGCTGTGGATAGAAATGAAAAATACTGACTTGACAAGAAGTGTTTTAATTAGTGAGATTGGGAGCACTCATTATATCTGGCCTATAAAATTGCTTTCAGTATAGCTATCGTTAGGCTTCATAATATAACACGTAAATGATTTACATTACACTAATGTACACTAGATAGCCCTCTACTTCTGTATGCTGAGTCCACCTTGTTCACATTTCTCAAAGGAGAGTGAAAAACCAAGAGCTCCACTTCAGCTTGTTAATTGTTAACTATGAAGGGTTTCACTCTATTAATTAAAATATGTTTTAATAAAAGAAAACAGCACAATTTGATAACAGCCTTCTAAGGCTGAAAAGTATTTACATTGTTGCATTTTAGGGCTGCTGTGAAAGCCGATTTTGTGCTATTCAGGGACCACAATAATAACGCTTTAAAATTCCTCACTGGGATGCAATGTAGTCCTTTTGATGGAAAGACTGTCTTTCTCATTCGGCAGAAATAAATCCATTCATTTGATCATGTAGTCATTGAGGGCAATACAAAACAAACCAAGTGTGAGAAATTCTATGTGATGAAGTAAACAAAACAAAACCCCCCAAAAAAGAGGGAAAAAAAAAACATTTCCATGACAAAAAGATTCTTTGTCCTTAATCTACCCACCATATGCAAGCGTTTCTTTTTAGCATATCTCTTGTTCTAATCTTGGGTGACATGGCTACATAGATAAGATTCACAAAACAAAACCCTAGTTTAACAATTTTTTTTTTCAATTTATTAACTCACCGGGAGTGTCATAATGAAGCAGTAGGGTTTTATTTTTCTGTATTTAAATGGATTTGGAGCATTTAAAAGTTTAAAATACTAGTGATAAATTCTCAAACCTAGAACCCACCCCAACAGAGACTAGGCTCAACTAATCTTGTTTACATAATAAAATTATAATTCTCATCCACTTGCTTATATGAATTTATTTTACATTACCACTGTTTCCTAAGAAAAAAATAAATAAATAAAATCAAATGTGCATTGCTTTGCTTCTGTAGTGTGACAGAAGGAAGCATTTCTCTGTGTTCCTGTTAGAGTCAATACCCAAGTGGGTTTTCCTGAAGCAGTGGTAGTAGTCCCCTTCCTAACTACCCTGGACAGTGTGGAACTCATTCCCTGGTTCCCCAAATACCCTGGGAAAGAGCACGGGGCTTAAAGATTTGCCAGTCTGACAGATGTTTTAACCTGATGAAGTGGATTCATGCTGCCTTAAGCTTCAAGACTGCAAAGTTCAGATACAATAGTCAAAATCCTCCTCAGGCTTCAACTTCGTTGCCTTTCTTTCCCTCCAGATGCAACTTAAAAGTCATTATAGTTTTGAAGCAGGAAAGTGACTTTTTTCCTCTTTCTTTTTGAAGGGAGGGAGAGGGGATAAACCAGTGAGCAAGGGGCCTACACAGAAAGCACTGTGGCTCCCACTTGGTTATGCAAGAAACCGAGAAAGCAGTGAGCTTCCATGCATAGAGGAAAAGAAAAACTTTTAAGTGGAAGCCCTCAACTTAGCCCAGGGAAAGTGAGGATGGGCTGTGGCATGCCTTTGCGCGCAGCAATGCCTAGGACTATGCAGGAAATTAGAAAATATATAAATGAAATAAAATTAAATTAAATTTAAAAAAAAGGCAGTCCTCTTCTAAACAAACAAACAAAAAACACACAGCAAGGTGGAAATTCAGACTAACTACAGCCCAAATCTGCTCAGTTTTAGACACTTGTTCACTAGCAGCCTGGGCAGCCCAGATGCTTCAAAGCAAGTGTGCGTGTGTCTGCGTGTGGGGAGGGAGTGGAGAATGGCGGATGGGCGAGAAAATCCCCCTTCCCCACCTCCTGCAGCCGGCGCGACAGGGGCCGGTGGCGGCGGTGGCACTCCGCGTCACCCACCCCCGGTAAGAATTACGGTCGCAGCAGAGCCAGGCGGTTCGGGGGCAAGGGGGGTGGGGGGGAGGTGAAAAGCTGCTCGAGCTCCTCGAAAACATTAAAGCCAACTCCACCGCTCCCGCAGGCCCCCGCCCGCCGCGCAGCGAGGGACCCCCGGTGCTCCGGCGGCTGCCCGCGGCTGGGGGGCGGCGAGAGCCCGGCCGGGCCGCCCAGCGATACACCGCCCCCTCCTCCAGGGCGACAGAGAGCCTTGTGCACCGGTCGCCTGGGGCTGCCCCGGCAGCCCCCGGCCCGTGGGACCCCCCCGTGCCCGCAGCCCGGTCCCGGCCGCCGCCAACTTCTCGGCCGGAGGGCGAGGGTAACATGGCTCCTGCACGGGGCGGGGGGGGGGGTGGGGGGGGGGGGGAGAGAAAGCAAAAAAAAATAAAAGGGGTGCAGCAAACAGGGCCACCGAGCAGCACAAGGGCAGCAACAACAAAAAATAAAGGAAAACAAGCAGAAGAGCAGACGTACAAAACAGCCCGAGGGAGAGGGAGGAGGAGGAGGCAGGCACTGCTCCGGAGTGCCCGCTCCTGCAGCTGCCCGGGCCCGGGTCAGCGGGGAGGGAGGGCCGAGCCCCGCCGCCGAGCCCCGCCGTAATAAAAGCGCTCGGGAGGCCGGGAAGGAGCCGCTGGGAGGGCTGGTTAGTCAGGGGGTGGGCTGCAGAAACTTGGCTAAACTGCTAACTTCTCAGTTCCGCTGCCTCTTCCCCAGCTGCTCTAATTCCCATTCTCCCGCTGCAGAGTAATTGCGCTCCCATGTTCACCATCACCATAAATCCACCTATCTCCGTCCGAAACAGACTCACAAAAGGAGAGAGAGAGGGAGAAAGAGGCTCCGGGAGCCCTTACCGTGCTCAGAAACTACCTCCGCTTGCAGCTCTTCGTCCGACTTGAGATGCTGGGGTTTCGCTTGCTTTCGACGAGACATGCTGCTAACTGAGCCGTCTTGACTCTGCTTTTTGCAGAGGCATCAGCGACGTGGAGGTGGAAAGGGGGGAGGAATTGGGAACGAGAGGAGGGCGGGGGGGGGGGAGGTGGGGGCTGGAAATAACTGTTCGCAAATAAAAGTCGAGTTGCAGAACAAACCAACCAAACAACAACAGAAAAGGCAACCAACCCCAAGGAAAAGGAGAAAAAAAAAAAAAGGCAAGGCTAACCAACCAAACTGAGAGTGAGTGAGTGAGTGAGCGGGTGAGCGAGCGGGGGCTCAGCCGGGCGGGGTGTGCGCGGTGCGGTGCTGCGTGCGCGGCGGGCTGGGGCGGCTGCGCGGAGCGCGCATGGGGCTCAGTAATTACGGTGGTGAATAATGCATGGCGATTAATGGTGCTGGGGGCGAGCGCGGATTGGCGCGGCTCCAGCGGGCTCAGGCTGCATATGTAAATGAAGGACGGGGCTCCGCAATTAGCCGCTTCGCTCCGCCAAATGATGCGGCTCCCCGGCACCGGCAGCGCCGCCTGCGAGAGACACCGACCGCGGCGGCAGCAGCAGCAGCGGCGGCGGCGGCGGCGGCAGAGAAACACACACGCACCACGCAGGAGGGCTCTGTTTTGCACACACTTTACACAACATATGTGCAAGGTTCACTTGTTGGGAGAGGTCACGATCTTCGCCTTTCTGTCTTTCTTTCTTTCCCCCGGCTCTCAGTTTCTTTTGCTCCGCTTTCTTCTGCTCTCTTCACTTTTTTTTTCTTTTTTTTTTCTCTTCTTTTTTTTTTTTTCCTTCACATCACTCTGCGTCCTCGTCTCCTCCTGGTCTCTCTTTCCCCAGAAGTTGATCTGCAAGGCATCTGATTTCTGTGTACGTGTGAGTAATTTCTTTGCAGGAGGAAAAGAAACTTTTGTGTATGCTTCTTTCCTTTCCCCTTTCTTCTCAGTGTGCGTGTGTGCTGCTCTGCTCTTCTTTTCTCTTGATCTTCACATGCTCGCCTTTAGCTCTTCCATCCTGTCTCCTTTTCCGTCTCTCTTTCTCCGTCTCCCCTTCCCGGCTGACTTTTGTTCTCTCCTCTCGCAAGCGCACGCACGCACGCACGCACACACACAGAAGACCTTGGGCAGTTTTGTCTTTCACCTCTCCTTCCTTCTTTGTCTTGCAGCTTCTTTCTCCAAGCAGAGACTCCCCGTTGGTGGTGGTGGTCACTTCCTGTTGTCCATTGGTAGGAAGTTTTTTTTTTTCTTTCTCCCCCTCTCTCTCAGGTTGTAATGACTTTTTGTGACACTCCTCACCCCCCTCCCCAGCTCAGTTGTGTGTCCTGCTAGCTAATGACAGCGGTCTCGCGTGTGCGCCGACGAGCAAGTCCTCGGTCTCCAGCGAATAGTATCGATCCTCTCCCAGATTTGGGGGGTGGGGGGTGGCTGTTGTTGTCGCGGGGGCGATCCCCCCTCCCCTTCCTCGCCTCGCTCGCAGCGGCCACCGCAGCCTTGTCCCCGCGCGGCGGTTCCCCCGCTCGATGCCTCCGCTCCGTGCCGAGGAGCGGTGCGCGCACCGCGGCCGCTCTCGATTTCGGGCGGATAAACTTTGAAGTTTGGGAGCCGTGCGGGTCACACGGCAGCTCCTCCTACTCTCCTCCTCCTCCTCCGCCTCCTCCCGTGCGGCGCTGCCGCCGGGGCTGCCCCAGCCCCGCAGCTCGCTCAGCTCCCCGCCGCCGCCGAGCCTCCCTCTCCGCACGCACTTTCCCAACAGCAGCTTTTCTCCCAGGCCCCCACTTTTTTTTTTTTCTTTGTAAAAGTGAGGCGAGAGGGGGGGGAGGCAGAGCCTTCCCTTCCCCCTCCGCCCCTCTCCCCTTTATCACTTTACAAGTTGCCGGGGAGCTGGGCCGCCTCCCCCGCCCCGTCCCGTCCCGTCCCGTCCACCCCCCGGGAGGAGGGAGGGAAGAAACGATGGAGGGAGGGAGGGAGGGATGGAGGGGGCGGCCCGGCCGCCGCCACAAGTTGCCGCTTCCCGTCGCCGTCCCTGCCCGCCTCCTTCGGGGCTCCCATGGC
This sequence comes from Anser cygnoides, assembly GCF_040182565.1. Lineage (NCBI taxonomy): Eukaryota > Metazoa > Chordata > Aves > Anseriformes > Anatidae > Anser > Anser cygnoides. Next base: position 49,146,464 of record NC_089874.1, read on the forward strand.
AGGCAGCGACCGCTAGGATGTACCCCACTGTCGCCGATCGCCACCTCGCTGCCCGCCCCCCCTCACCCCGCAGCTCCGCGCCGCCGACTGCCGGGGGGGCTCTCCTCCAGCGGCCCCCTCCGCCTCTTTTTTTTCATTTTATTTTTTATTTTTTTTAAGTGTTGGTGGCAGACGGGTCCCTGCGCGCTGCTCGGTGCTGTCCCGCACCGTCCCTTGCGCGGGGTGGGGTGGGGAGGGCTGGGGAGCGAGGCGGGGATGAGTGAAAGGGATTTCCTCCTAATGCCTCCACTCCAGCCTGTGTAATCCAGCCCTAGTCCTTAAAACACGCTAACCCCGGCTTCTGCGGGAGGCTCCTCGGTGTAAACTTTCCCTGGTGATAGCTCGCTTTATCTTGTGCGTTGTGATACCGCGCCTCTGGGCTTTCGGCTTATGCCCCGCTTTTCTGCCGGGAGGCAAACCAAATAAAGTTAGAGGCGACAGTTTAGGCCACTTCGGATAGTTTGTTGAAATGCATGCTCTCAGCGATTTCTGCGGTGCAGACATTCGTTAAAAACAGGCACGACCCTTAAGAGACACAGCGCCGAAACGGCAAATCAATTCAATTTAGCTCTTAGACGAGCATACTTTTCTGTCCTTCGTTCAGCAAGATGTCTACACGAGACCTCTTGCAACGATTGCCTGCCTTATAATTTAAACAAAACAAAACAAACAAAACTTGTTTGCTGTCCACAAATTCTAACGTATGTTCTCTCCGTGCATCCATCCTTGCTGAAAGTTTGGTCGTAATGGGACTGTCTGGAGACGGTCGCGATGACTGAAATCTGATGTAATTTTCTACTATGAAGTGGGAGGGGACGAGACCATTAATTGAGCTTTTTTTTTTTTCCATCAGAAGTAGGGATTTATTGCACCCTGCATACACGGATAACATGTTTTGCGCATATGTATATGCTATGTTATATCGCAGGCAGAGTGCAGGTGAAAGCGAGCGTGCGCTAAAGTAACCCCCGCACTGCAGTCGCGAGTGGGGAGCTGGACTTAGGGCTTCTCCTTAACAGCAGAGAAATACATTTCTCCCGATTTGAGTTAGATGAAGGATCTCAGCTACCTCCTGAGACTGAAACATTTGCCTGGAATGAAAGAGGCAACTTTAACCTTGCCCAGGCATTTTTTACCCATTGCGGTAGTAACCAGAAATGGGTCAATTTTCGTCCAGTCCTCTTCGGCAAGGAGTTGTTGTTGCTCAAGCAACATTTTTTTCTCCCTAAAGTTGGGCGTTTTCTATTGCTCAGTGCTTAGTAGTTCCCTCAGTAGCATAAGATTTCTTGAAGAGCGTTTTAAAGGTGCCTTTCTTATAGCGCGATCTAAAAAAATAAAAAAGAAAAAGAAAAAAAAAAGCTCTTTTATAAAAACAAAAACAAAACTTTGTCCTTTGTAAAAAGTAAAGCGATCGAAAATTAATATGATTTTGCGGGACGTGAGAGAATCTTTAAGTGGAAAATTAAACAGTCCCGTCTTTAATGTTTAATGAACAATGGAGAACACGACAGGCAAGGAAGGCATAATTACCAGATTTGTATCTCTTGGCATTAACATACTCTAGGGTTACAAGTGATACATTTTACGGGCTCCTTCTCCCTTACACTGCTCCCCTTCCCACTTTCCTCCCGGGGCGAGGAGCAGCCGCTGGGTGAGCTGCTGGGCGCTGCCCCCCCGCCGCCGCCGGGAAGTGCCGGCAGCCCCCCGAGTGCTGCGGGCACGGCGGGGACCTTCCTGTGGGAGCCGCGCAGATCCCAGGGGGAAACTTTTCTACCCGACCCGTGCGGAAAACCCTGGGGGCGCCGAGGGCTCGGGAGGCGAGTGGAAAGTTATGAAGTGATACGCGTTTCCTCCGGCCCCTCTCTCCTCCCCGCCCCCCCCCCCCCCCCCCCCCCCGCGTCTCCCCATTACGCCGCAAAGTTTTCCACGAACCTTTCAATTAATCTTCCTGGCTCGAGGGCGAGAAAAATAATAAATTAAGTCGGCTACAAAAAACGTGGCCTTTTCGGGGTGGGGGGGAACTGATTAGCCGCGTAAATCTCTGCGCACTGGCTAGGGCTGTGCGCGCAGGCAGACGGGACGCAGCGGTGCGGGGCCGGCATCCGCAAATGTCCCCGCGTCCTGCGCGCGTCCGCTCTCTGGGACTGGTCGGTCTGCTGAAATGCTCCGCCAGGGAAGGGATGCAGAAGTTATTTTCTCCGTAATTAAATCGAATTTGCCACTTTTCTTCTTCTTATTGCGATGTTTCCTTCATCCTGAGAAAAGGCGCATTATTATTTTGTCTGCTTAATAATATTGTGTATCAATTATTATTATTATTATTATTATTATTATTATTTTACATTAATGGGACACCTGGTTACGGGTTTGCTTTAATTTGTATCCTCATTCAAGGCGAATAAAAACCTTCAGAAAGATTATCTGCAAGATCGACTTTTCAAAGACCGTATAAATAGTTCTGTCTACACTTATGCTTTATAAAAGGTTGTTGTTCTCAAGCCCGTCAAAATTACCAACGTGCAGATAAGACGGATGTGACGTTTCCTATAATCCGACTACTGTCTTTTATTGTTATTATTTTGCTCAGCAACTTTATTCGAAAGGGCGTGCAATTATTTCGACTTCATTTTCTGTCGTCTCGTGCTCTTCCTGGAAAGCTGAAGTAGTATATTCCCACCCCCTTTTTGCACCATAACTTTTGTTTGAGGACCCTGGGGTTAAATTCAGCACAATTTTTTCTATTTAAAGCTGCAACAACTGATCGCTAATTCGTTCTCACATGAGCAAAGATATTACCATACTAATATTATTATTGGTAAGAAGAGGTAATTGATAACACCACCTGCCACTCTGCAGCAATCACGATGATAAATGTTTCCATCAGAGGGAAATCTGTGCTTGGTCTACCACAGCCTAACCCAAACAGCATGTCAAACGTCAATTATAAAGATGTTTCTTTTCTATTACTTTTCTTTTTTTTTTGAAAGTAACTAGCCCCACTATGAGATTTATAGAACCGGCATAGAGCACGGCCGTGCTTAAACGTTTTGCTTTAAACATTTAAGTAACTTTTCTTTTTATTTAATATCATACCACTCTTGGATCTAAATAAACATCGATTCATACGCACAAAAGCTTATGCTCACACTTAGCAAACTCTAATTACCATCCACTTCCTTCTTTAACCTAACAGATGACACATTAATTTAAGCAACAATTTTAAATACTCTGTGGAATATCTGTAATATGTTCTGGGGCTATTAGCAAGGCAACATACATTTAAGAGCATGCATGCATGCCATAAACACATAGATGGACACAAATATAGGCGGTGTATATATTAAAATACTGTATTTGGATTGTAATGCGTGTCTGTCAGAGTATACTCAAGGAGGTGCAAATAGTCACAGTTTACATATAAAATTAGTATTTTTAGCTCCTGTGCAAAAATATATATACTTCCAAAAATTACTGGTGAGATGAATATTAAAATGTGTATATATATATATGCATAGACACACTGACACACACAAAATATAACATCATTCAGTAATTCCAGATATAAAAACCGTGCCGTCAGGTGTAAAAAGTTTCACCCCCTTGGCTACAGATATGCTCAGAAGATTATTATTAGTTTGTATTAATAGATGCAGGCCTCAAAAGACGAAATCAGCTATTGATAATTGCAAGAAGTATACAGCAGCTACTGTATCGATCGGCTTGTCCCTTATTCCCCTGGTATAGGAGAGATAAGAAGACACACTCTTTAGTGCAATATAATTTCTTTTGACCTATCTGCTTGCTACAGACTTATGATGAATAGCCGTAGTGGTTAAAGTCCTTTATCACGAAAGTTACCCCTTGATATAATATTGATTCTTTATAACTAGCTCCAAACACAAAAATCAAACTGTCCACTTGACCATCATCATCATCAATATCATCACAAAAGCTCTGGAATAAAGATCAGCACAGGACTGAAAACGCTTTCTATAATCTGCCCACCTAATCTTTATTTGCTGATGATGAAAAGAAAAGGGGTGTGAGAGAGAGAGAGTGTGTGTGTGTGTGTGTGTTTGCGCGCTCGCCATCCGGCAGGGCGGGGGCGATCGGAACAGAGAATGTCATCTGAACAAATAATAATAATAATAAAAGAGGTTAAGAAAAAGACTGTTCAGCCTCCTTTACAAGAACCAAATGATGACCACGGAAGTTCACGCCTCGAAGCCCTGCTCTCCTGAAGGAGGGGAAGGAAACGCTCAGAAGGCCCGATATTGTATTATACGCGTTTTTCCCCCCTGAGCAAAGCGGTCTGCAGTGAATACAGGGAGTTATGTAAGGAGCAATCACGGCAGGAGTGATATCAGGCGGCATTTTCCTTGGTTAGAATCGGTACTAACAAGTCGTCTTCCCACTTTCTCTCCTCTCGCTGGTCTGCAAAGCAATCTCTCATTTATTTCCAGATCACCTGGTGATCCATAAAGGAAAAAAAAAAAAAAAAGATTAGGAAAAGAGTCGCTAATGTTTGATTTGCTGCTTTACGTGCAATATCTACCGAGTGATGTAGAAAAGAAAGAGCATAATCCACGTGTATATTGCCTAAAATTAAAGGTATTTCCTTCGTCTTTCTTCTCCATAGTACCTGTATGCTTTTGCTCGGGGTAGCATTAGCACAATCACCAGTAATTACAAGCGTGCGTACACTGGGAGAATGAAGATGGGAAGGTGGGAGGTAGGACGCGATTCCCCTTTGGAGCAATCAGGACTGGGAAAGGTTTCATTCCGCGCAGACGGTACGTTGATCATATTTAATGGGCTAGTTCCACTCGGATTCGAGCCGAGGTCTCATTTCAACGCAAGTTTGCGCTTTCCAGAAGAGAAGGGGAGGTGGCGGGGTTGGGGGTGGCGGGGGGGGAAGGGGGGGAGTGCGGAGGAGAAAAAGGATGCGGCCGCCGCAGCCCAAGTTGTGCTCGGTCGGTCCAGTGCCCAAAGCGGGGCTGCCAGGGGAAAAGGCGGTCGCAAACCTGGGGCACCCTTCGCGGGAAAATGGGGAGCGGGCAGCGCCCGGGCGAGCGGCGGCCGCAATGGGGGACGGAGCCGCTCCGCTGGGCTGGCCCGGGCCGTGCCGGGAGCCGCCGCCGAGGAGCCGGGGGCTCCCGTCCCGGGCACCGAGCGCGGCCCCTTTCCGGTCCGGGCCCGCTCCGCTCTGGTGTGCGGGGGTGCCCCGGGGGAGCGGGGCCGCGGAGCCCGTCCCGGCACGGGAGGGGTCCCGGGGGTGGCGGCGGTGGGACTCCGAGGGTTCAAAGCTGGGAGTCGCGTTCCGGAGCCTTCCAGTCCCTGGACACTCTCCCCTCCCGAGGCACGGGGGCCAAAGCCCCCCAGCCGGGGGAAGCAACGACGACAGCAATTATTGTCATCGCACTCCCATCCCTTGTCACGGGGGAGGCTTCTCTCTCTCTGTGAGCAGCTTGTAATTACATACATTAAAATCTTTCCTCTTTTCCCGCTACGTCCTCAGCACCCTCCCTCCTCACTCCTCCACACCGAAATATTACAGGGGCATCCAAAAAAATGAAAGGAGCAGGGGGGCATATGTTGTAAATAACAATATCCTTTGAGGCCCTAGTCACTGCTCCTCCTGGTCACACAGGCATATGCACCTCCTCACGAGACCCCCTCCTCCCTAGCACACATCTTCAAAGAATTGTTCACTGACCTTTGCAGTAGATATTGTTAGAGGATGATATCAGTCAATCAGTCAAACAAACAAACCAACCAAAAAAAAAAAGGACAGCTTTTTGTCTGGGCTATGACACATGACTTGAAATTAATTATAAAACAGGCATTGCAAGTGTACACAGGGGACCAGAAGGTATTCCTAAGATTTCAATGCTTTTGGGAATAACTAAGCAAGGTTTCTCAGCAGATGCAGTCTAACACACAGTGGTCCCTTCCTAAAAGCAGATGATTACAGAAGGAAAAAATAAATGAAGAAATGAAAATGTGCAATTACGCCAGGCTAACTGGTGGGAGAGGTACAGAAGGGTGCTTTCACTCTTAAAGTACTGGTGTGTAAAAAAGTTGATCAAATTATGATGGTTGTTGTTTTTTTGTTCAACAATGAATATCTTTACTATGACCTAATGATAGGTGTGCTATTGAACTTCTCAAAATGCATTCATGCTTCCCTTGGCAGATCTAGGTGTAAGTGTTGATGACTAACAAAAGTAGTATAGATTAGAATCAATTCTCCTTATCTGGTGACAAAAATAACATCATGTCAGCAGTGTGTACATCCTATCATCAAATGACACAATATAATTTGATTCGTTGAATAAATAATCATGTATGCCCAGACATATAGGTCACCTACTTGCAAATTAGATTACCCTCTTTGGGTACAGACAGCACCTGATTAGGAAACAGCTTCTCTCTGTGTCACTCTATCTTCCTTCTAGAAAGAATATCTGATATATTCAAATGCAAGTGTTTTTGAAAAATTTTATATATTTTACAAATCCGGTATGTGATTTCATGATTGTATGTAACATTTATGCAGTCTGTGGTAGAGATACCACCTTTACTACTAAAGTTGGCTGAGTTTTCTGTTTTGTATTTTCTATCTGTGTATTTGCAAATTTTAAATGATAGCCTATGTGCTATGCTCTGTAATAAGGATAGCTAAAATACAATCTTTGTGAAAAATAAGCAGCATACATTTCCATAAATGATTTTGGCTAATCAGATTTGATTGCACCCATATATATAACAGAAACGTGGGAAAGAATGAAATATTAGATAAGGGAGCATGGAAACATGTAAATTCCAAAGTCCACACTGAGAAAGACCATCAATTCCCAAAATAAGTATGTTGGTCTTTCGACGTTAGCCATTATGTCACATGCATAAGGAATGTGAGAAAGCTCTAAGTATGTCCCAAGGCTCTTCAAGGTTAGGTTGCCTGCTGGGTGTGAATCCTTTCCAAAGACACTTTTGGCCAGATATGATGAATTAACTTGCTTGGCATTGTTACTGTTTCTATAACTTGTAAATTTTCACAAATTAAGCATGCAACATGCTGGAATACATTTTGTTATGAGACGATGTGTATTAGTTGATATAGTGTAACTTGCATTAGAGTGAGTTGGAGATGTATAGAGAAACAGGAGGAAGAGCAGAAACCAGAACCTATAACCTATACTTCGTAAAGAAGCCCTACTAAAAGGAACAAAAACAGTTTGGGAAAATAGGTAGGAGACTTTGAGCCACTCAAGTAGTCAAAGAACAGCGGTAAGGGCAAAAAGGTGAAAAAGAGATGATGGGAAGAGAGATTACATGGACGGAGAGAAAAGAGGCAAGTGTGTGACTGTGGGGAGAAAAGAAGTGTTCTGGAAATGTTAGCACTGAGTTTGTGGAAGTTAACAAATGAAAAACTGCAGCCTTTGTTTTACACAAAGAGTGACTATCCATAAGATAGGATTCTTAAAAAAACTTTATAATATAACAAGATTCTGGAGTATCTTGGAATGCCAAACCTGTGAATCTTAGTACTTTTTTTTTTTTTTCTTTGAGTGTAGAATGACATATTAGATTGTTCAAAATATTTCTAAGCAAAAATGACACAGAGGCTAATATCCTACAGGGCATTGTTTCTTTGGACATGTCATTATTAAAATAAAGAATGAACAAAAAAATGACCCCCCTAAAACAATCAAACTAACAACAACAACAACAAAAAACAACAGACAGTCAACATTACCATTGCCATTTTGGTTTACCTTGTATGAAAGTGCCATTAGGTGACATTAGCAAAAGAATGAAATGTACATACTTGAAAATATATGGTATTATACAGCCACATCATGAGCTGTTCAAACTAAAAGAGTGCCTTATATAGGTATATATAAAATGACTCACTAAGCATTTATGGTGGTCTAAAAAAGGAAAGCAAAGTGTCAGGACAGAATTTCTGTGTGTTTTGTTGTCATTGTTTGTTTGTTTGTTTGTTTAATTTTAGTAATGGCATGTCCAAAGTCCACTAGTGAAAGGTAAAAACTGGTGGTAGTGGTGACAGGGGGAGGGACTCAGATAAAATTTATAAAGTATGAACTCTGGGTTGTGCATGTTTTCTTAAAGAGTGCAGTAGTACTCCCAGGTGGTGATTTTCACCATTATAGCAAAATCACTGCCATTACTGTAATCAAAATTAGTTGATCAGTCAGTCACCCTGCCTGATCCTGTCTGCTGACGGGAACGATGTTGCAGAATATATCCTCACTCCCCTTTGTGAGAATGAAGGAAGAGGTTTTTTTCCCAGCTTGGAATCTCTTTTCTGAATGCACCCTGTTTTGCTGTATGTGCATACATATATGTACATGTTTAATTTATATTTGTAAACAAAGCTGTGCCGGTATGTCCATACAGATCTGAAAACTATTGGTCCGCCTCTATTCTCTCTCTAATGCACACAGGGCTTGATTTCAAAGTAACTTCCATCCATGCATACCTCTTTGCAAAAATGGTTATCTTAAGGATCTAACCAGTTGGTTGCAACATCTATCCATGATGTTATCCATGAGAGCTAGGCTGTTTTTTTCTGTCAGGTGCAGAGGAGTATCTACAGTTGAAAGTGAGCCACCTTTCCCCACAGTGGGAGACTGCTGGCTCAAACATACTTATTTTTTTGTATACTCCCAAAGAAAATGAGTACACATGTCAGAAGCACAAGGTTCAAATGCAGAATCTGACTCTCAGAGACACCGAGAGTCTTCTTAGTCATGAAAACTGAATTTGATCTATTCATAGATTTGTGACAAATTTATAAATACTTCCATGTATCATGTTCGAGTTAGGCTAGAGGAAGCTAGGATTTGCTTTACAAAGATGTGCACAAACTCTAGAGAGGCAAACCTGGAGGCTGTAGACGAACTATTAATTGCTTATGGTAAGAAAAAGGGTTCCATGTTGGGCAGGTAATTTTACAGTCAACCTCAGTGCTCTTTCTGACATTTCCTATAAAGCATGTGAGACAGGCTATTGCCATGACCTATAACAAAAAAGCCAGGCAACTGCCCTGTGCCAACGTGACAATTTCGATATCTTTCTGTTCTCTGGGAAAGTAGGGGCTGTATCTTTATATCTGTGGTGCTTCCTCTTGTCTGCTTCCCTGTCTGTGCTTCCATAATAGCATAATATCAACAATATCTTCACTTAATATAACATCTTGGTAAAACTCAGTACAAATTACTGTCTTCAAAATGACCTTCTTTTTATTTGTTAGGTAGAATAGAAAAGGGAAGGGGAAACTGCATAGAGGAAGAATAGATTTCTGTGATTATAGTGCTGTCCTGGAAGTCTTTCTGCCTGCAGTTTGAAGCTAGTCACTTAATTGTACCACAAGGCTGGTCATGGAGCTTCACTGTTTTACAGAGCACAGAATGGGGCTAACTCTATCCTGCCTTGCAGGCACGGTATGCTAATTCATGCTGCAAGATGGATATTACCTGAACATGGACAGTAGCATGCTGTGAACACAAGCGTTCCTGTCAGGAAAGGAAGAGCTCAGGTGCTTCATTCTCCCCTACACTGAGCACCAGCACAGTCTTCTTAGTTTATCAGCAAACAGCTGATTTATGCAAAGGGTTTGCTTTCGAGGCAAAAAACAGAACAAACCTGTTGTAAGCCTCCCAGTGAGATGTTAACATGCATGCAAGTTAAGCAGAATTGTTATTTTCATGTACTTGTGATCCATATAATTTTTTTAATGGTCAAAAATAGGATAGGTGAGTTGGTGCCACATACGTGTTCTACGTTGCCTGTTTCGTTAGCTGAGTTGTTTTAACCCTGCTGTTTTCAGAGAAAGATTTTGTATTTGACACATGATGTTAATATCAGTCATTAAGCACAACGGCATATGATTGGTGCTCTATAAATACCTATGCACAAGTGGCTTGCAATTGTTGCTGTATAAATACCTACCAGAGATAGCTTTGCAGTGGCCAAGAAATAAATGAATCATTGTCCTAATAGAAACCTATGGAATTAGGCAGTGTGAGTACACTGCAACTAGGTTCTTGTGCGGATGAAATGACATTGGTTTCAGGGAGAGGTCAAAGACTCCAGCTTTGCCTGTCTTCCAGTTAATGCAGCAACAACGGACATGCATAATGTGTTTTCCCAACTGTCATCTTCTGCCTAGAACAGACCAGCCCAGGAAATTGGGTCTGCTGTAAAGCTTGGTGTTGGATGGCTGAAACAACTACTTGGAGGACTTCTCCAATGGCTGGTCACTGAAGTATGTAGTCTGCCTATTCTTAGCCTCACCAGTGAAGTTCTGCTATCGCTGATTGTCAGTTTGTCCTATACCCTCTAGCATCATAGAATCATAGAATTGTTTGGATTGGAAGGTGGTTTAAAGATCCAATGCCCCTGACATGGGCAGGGATACCTTCCACTAGATCAGACTCCCCAAAGCCCCATCTAATATGGCCTTGGTCACATCTATCCAAAGTACTTCTAAACTCATATTGAAAGCTTTTTCACTCAGACTGGCTAGCCTGTATAGGGGAGTGGATTAGAAACCAGGTTCTGTTTGTTTTTGTGGTAGGATTTTCCAGCTTTGCAATAGGTATGCACATGATGACAGCTGCTCCTTGTCACTTTACCTGTAATCAAGGGGAGAGACACTCTTGGGTCATACCTCCAGGTGAAGGGAAGTAAGAAAAGAAGGGAGGAAAAAAAAGACTTTATTGATATAGTTTTACTGAGAAAACATTCAGTTCACATCAAGTTAAGAGGACCTCCAGCATGGGCTGGCTGTGCAGTGAAGACAAGCTCTGAACTGCTCTACATAAACTGTGTGTTCAGCTCTGGTTGTGTTTATCCAGCCAGGAAACCTGTTCTTGGGTTGGCTACTGAGGCTGTTGTGAAAGCTGTCTTGGATTCAGTTTCCTACTGTGAAAAATTAGTCCTTAAAGAAATGTTGGAGATTAAGAAGTTCAGACATTTCATATATATGAAGAACAGCAAAATCTTAAGCATCCCCAAGGAAAGGAAACAGAAAGTTTTACAAAGAACAATGATTGTGACCAGGGGAAATATACCACTATCCCTCTAATTTGCCACAGCATGCACAGGGCCAAATATATCCCTGCATACAGAAATCAGTACACCCCTAATTATTTGGACCCACTGATTTCAATGGGAATTGTATCCTGATATATTATAGAAATCAGTTTTGTCTCTTACATCAGATTGGTGTAAGCTACAGTCATTTGGAACATCTGTTGAATCACAATTAAGTATGATTATGTACTTCACCCCCTATAGTCATTCCCTTACCTAATTATATCCATCCACTTCATATGCCACTATTGAATTTGCCCAGGTATATTTCTGAGTCAGTACTCCTGTAGCTCTCAAAATGCTATGATGTTGAGATAAGAAAGTACTTTTTAAATTAAGAGCAATTTACAATATGTTGCACTTTCAACATTCAATTAAATAATAAAGATATGAGAATAAAATCCTTTTGCAACTCCAGGAAGCTACTGATGGAATAATCTGTGAATAAGATTAAAAGATTTCAGTACAACTAGTATTGCCTTTCATGACCTTAAATGTTCTCCATATCAGATTTAATATTAAACACTGTATTTTTCCTTTTTCATTAGTCTGTTTAGGAGAGAAATCATAACACTTTATCATGATGTAGAAGATGGGCATTAGTATACGGACAATGTTTTTTTTTTCCAGAAATACATGCCACTCCATCTGTATTTCCATTTCAACATAAAATATCTGCTGTATAACACATGTAAAGCTCCCACCTGCAAACATAATAATTCTGCACTGTTGACATTACATTATTATGCAATCAATATTTTGTCATGAATTGCATATTTTTTGCTCCTCTGGAAATTTGCTACTTTATAATTGCAACTGAATAAAGAAATCTTTCTTACTATCCAAGTGCATTTTTGATTAACAATTAGACATTTACACATGAAGAGCAAATCATATGAAAGAAGTGTTTCCCCCCCATATATAACCAAGATTATTTAACCTGGGTGAAACTTCAAACATGCGAAAGAAAGTGGAAGGAGGAGCAGGAGGAATTACTTTTTCATTTGGTATTAAAGCAACAATTTAATATGAATTCATTTCATAGTTAACTGCACTAATTTTGGACTGCACACTGCTAGGCATATAAGCTAAAAAAATCTAGAAAAGCCTCCTAGAATGTTTGCATTTGGGCTGAAGTGCTGATACCAGTTTCCAGGTAGACTACCTGACTAAATTTTGTTATAAGATAACCATGAGTCATAATAAGTTCTCGGGGTTCTTTTCAAGAAAGGATTCATAAATCCATTCGAGTTGTTAGTAAAAGTGATTTCCTCAAGTGGGACAAGGGATATGCTTCTGCTTTCTGCAAAAAAATATTCACTTAGTCCAGCTTTACATATTTCTCTTGTGTTTAAGCAAGACTCAGCTGACAGCATCAAACCAACCAAATGAAAAATCAGCAAATTTCAGAATTCCCCTGCAAGGTATTAATTAAAGACCTCAATTTTTAATGGAAGGATAGTAAGACAAAGAATTTAGAAGACTCCAGACCTGTCTATTTGGCAGTCAAGCAATATGGGAACCCAGGCTGCCTGGTGTGCCTAGAAATACCGTCTTTCTTTGCTGTTGAAAGCCTCAGATGCTATTTCTAAGGGTATCCTTCCCAGCAGCTAACTTTCCATCAGAACCATGCCTGTGATTTAAATAGAATGTACCAAACCAGAGATTTTTTTTTTTTTTTCACAAAAATATTTTTGCTTTGATCAACTGGTGTTTTCTGTCAAGGCTTGGTGCAGCTAGGGCATATTTTACTAGTATTGGTGACCTCAGTTCTTGTACCCCTGTTACAAGGAGCTACGATGCTACTTGCTTTGCATTCAGGGGTAGAAGTCATAGCTTTCATTCATTTTAAACATCTAGAAAACTGCTTGCCTATATTGGATGACAAAAGCATATACATTTCTGGGTGAGGTGTTTTATGCAGTAGCAAGATGCATAAAAGTTTCAAAAATCACTAAGAGGCATGAATTTAAACAGACAAGACAGTTATGAGTCAGAATTAGGACTTGGGATTTCTACCTCTGTCTTCTGCAGGTGTTCTCTAACGCCATCTCCTATATCTACGTACCACAGCTTTACCAATACTAATTTTGATGGATCATAACAATCCCACCGACCCCGTGATGCTCCTAAGTCTCATTATCGGGTATTCAAGCATAAAACTGTTAGAAGCAGGCTGACCTACTGACCTGTTTAAAGTAGAATACATAATTCTAAATCAGTATTCAAGGAAAGGTCTTCAGCTGGCAAGAATCCACGAGTGATAATGCATCTGCATACATTCTTTAACAACTTTCTGAACTGAAATTAAAGACACTTCTATGAAATATATTAGCATTATTCTTCCCATTTCACTCCAGATGGTGTTGAAGCGCAGATGTTAAGACTAGGTTTTCCAGGAAAAGTTGGTGTGTGCAGTTTGTAGGACATGCTTTCAGAGGCTCTGAGGATGCAGAGCTCTTCCTTGTATTAAGACAATACTAGAAGCTGCAACTCCTGAATTTCAGTCTGCCACCAACTCTTGACATTAAACAGTTCTGTTTTTCTCTGCCCTAAAGGACCATCCGGAAGTGGACCATCCAAAAGCCAGATAAGGATGTTCAGCAGTGTCACCACTACCCCATTAAATTAGCAGTTTATGTAACTCTGTGCTCTCTGAATTTGCTTTCATGGGTAATCCCAGGTATTCTCAATAACTTGCAAATCCTTGAATTTTGGAGACTTCTCAAATCTCTCTTTCTCATGCTTTATTTGGTAGTCACTCCAGCAACAGAGGCCATATGAGAATTTTAGTTTGAACAGAGGAAAGGAATGTTCTCTACAGAGGACAGCCAACTTTGAAAGTTTCAAAGGTTTTTCTTTTTCAGAATCTTTGTGTGTTGACTTCTTTCTCTTTTCCTTGAGTTTATATAGATCAGAAATATGCAGCTACATTTCAGGAACATACTGTTAAGGCTGTGATACATGAAACTTTAAAAAGTTGACAGCAATTCACTGGTAAAAGCAAGTGATCAGTGCTCTTATACATTTTAATACAGGTCAGCATATGACTTTATGAAATTGGGAGACAGAAAAATGGGGTTCTTTATAGGACCCAGCTACAGTATCATGACTGAAATACAAGTTCTATGTGGAGAATATGCAGCGTTTTCCTTAACAGGGACAGTAACATCATGCCATAGCATGAACAAAGGTGCAAAGGAGAAGAAATTTCTCTTTCACGGGAGATTTCAGGATTTCAACATTTATTTTGGTTCTGAAACGGGATAAAATCAAACCACTTTAAGTGACATTTTCAAAACAATTTCATTTTAAGTCCCGGTCTTTAATCTCAATTTAAAATATAACACAATCTGAAGGAGCAATTTCAAAATGAAAAATGGAGTCACTGTTCTGAAAAGGTTAATGCAGGGTATTTTAACCTTACTGAAGGAGTTGTAATTGTTTTTCAGATTTTGTTGAAGTTGACACTTTTGTAGGAGAGGTTTGTTTTCAATCAAACAGCAGTTTTCCATTGAAAATACATTCAGTTGGAAAAGTTCCACTCCAGCTAGCTGAAGCATGGGAGGTTTGTAGATAAGAATATAATAAGCTACAATAGAAATTTTGTCAGAAGGCTGAGGGTAAGATCTCTTACACACTGGATAAATACTGCTGTATTCCTGAAAAGAGGGCAAGCTACTAGGGCTATTATTTTGCTTTTCTTACAAAAGGTTTCTGCTACTGTACTACATCAGCATCCTGACTGTCTAATCACACTGGCTCAACACTGTCACAGTGGGTTTAAGGAAAGATGACTGCTTACTGAGGGCCTGTTTTGGGCGACGATTTGACCATATGTTCTGCTTTCAGTATGTTAGCATTTTCATGGAGTGCTGTGGGACAAGTCTCACACCAATAGCAGCACTTCTGTACTATGGATGTTTGGCCACTCTTGGACGTTTCCTTCCCAAGTGCTGACCCAGCCTTTGCAGATCTCGCAAGATCACATTGAGGGTGGCGGGATTACAAAGCATTGATTTCTGCAGTAATGGGCTTCCTTTTTCTGTTGACAAATAAAAGGCAGAAAGAAAAAAATATCTGCTTGAAATATCACACAAATGTAAATGGCAAACCATCTCCCCCCAGTTTGGAAAAGATTATTGTTCAGGAAATGCACTTTCATCTTCTTTTCAATAGTTGACAAGAAATGTTGATAAATAACTCTGCACAATATTTGGCTAAGGCAGGAATCACTGCCTTAAGGCAAACTTCTTAATCTTGTTGATTTTACAAGGGCACACACTCATTCCTGGAATGTGAGAAAGATCTTCCTTCACAAGTAAAAGTAATAGATGCCAAGAAGCATTGAAAAAGAGCTGGGGTAGAAGAGAAATAATTTCCTCTACTAAGAGAAGCAGATAGCTGGCCCAAATATTACTGATCAGTTTCTGTCTTGAGCTCATTTAGCCAAACAGGGTCAAAGCCCAGTTTTGTATTGAAAAGCTACAATGGCTTTGTATTAACACCAGCATGGCTTTACTTGCTTTTTCAGTATTTCTACCCAAACACAATCTTGTGCTGTATTCCAATTAATACTACTGTTTACATAGAAAGAATCCTACCATTGTGTGAAAATTGTGTTTGTATATTAAAATGTGGAGGCCTGGTGTTCATTTTCCTTTATTTTTAATGCTGACATAAAATGAGTGCTGAAAATTTGCATGGGTTCAAAACCCAGGCATATTTACACCAAAAGTATCCATCAAGGGCTATTAAACACAAAACCTGTGGCCCAGGATATTTCAAACCAAGACTTTTGGAAGATGGGCTAATATGTCAAAAAAAAAATAATATTATCCCTACCCTCTTCCCTGAACACACTTTTTCTCCAGAGAAGATGGAAATTGTAGGTTAAAACTACATCTTAAAAGTATAGATATATATATATAGATAGATTGTATATATAGATTGTCTATATAGATAGACAAGATGTGTTTTAGTGTTGCTTCAAGAAGCAGTCCCTACAAATTTGAAGGTTCTTCACTTAGGCAGTTGCTGACCGCTAACATGCAGCAATGTGTTTTCTTGCTGGTGAAGTGTGTATGTGAGCAAAATCAGGTTGTTGCTCCTTGGCTGCAAAATATCACCTCATTGAATACTTGCTGCAAGTATGTAGCAGTGCAAGGTAAAACAACAACAAAAAAAGAAATAACAAAAAAGAAACAACCCAACCTCCTGAAAATGAACTTTCCTAAAAAATGAAACTCCTTACAAGTCAAATCAGAGTGGGGGAGAGGAGCAGTCTGTCTGAGATGGGGCAGCAGTTACCTATTAAAACATGTTAATGGGACTGCAAGCAACCTGTCCCTCTCCTCAAATATAACATGGGAAAAATCTCATAGGGAAACTTAATTGGAACCAATTTCTACCACCCTTTCTCTGAGTGGAAGGGCTTTGCAGCTTATTCCATCAGCTGAAACTGATGTACTCAGTCATGCTTCTTTGTGGCCTTTGTCTCTTTGGCTTGCTAGACTTAAAAATAATGGCCTAAATTAAAAATGACCCTAACTTGTCTAGTTTTGCACTGTCTGAAGAGTGTTTCTAGGGCTTCCAGGCTGGACTTACAGTCTACCACACAGAAGTGAGCTGATCTATTTTCATTTCACCTCCACAGAAACACACAAGTGATACTTGCGGTCTGACCACACATTCTCCTTATTTCTACTCTTTGCCTGAAAAAAATCACACAGAGTCTGAGGGCAAAAGAAATCCAGTGGGATAGTTTTTCTTCCTTCTTTACAAGGAGTTATGACTGGAACCGATAGAAAATTAACTGCATGTGCCTCAAAATCACAGACAATTTATTACTCGCTGATTACTTGTTGGAGCACCTCAGTCTTCTTTCATTTGCATATATTTCCTCCTTTCATATCAAAGGGGCATTTAGGAACAAATAACTTTTTTTATAAATTTGGCCATATGTGTAGCCATCAAGGCATGCACAGTTTCAGCCCTGATCTAGAAATTTCGGAACAGATTAGAGTAAGACAAGCCCTGCACTAGAATTTTATTGTGTATATGAGTGTTTTTTCCCCCCTACAAATGCACTGACTACTTGAATTTGAAAGTCTTTGCTCACCTGGAATGTCTCTGATGCAGTATCTGACAGGAGAATGGTCTCTCTTATACCAATCTCAAAATACTTTATTAGTAGATCTTTTTGTAGAAAACATGCCCAGCAGTGTAACCCAAACCACATTTTTTCAGTCTAACAAAATCACCCCATTCATCAACTTGAATTTACACAGATATGATTTTAAATGAATATGAAGCCCTCCTGTGACAGCAAAAAGTGCAGATTTAATAATATGTATTGCAATATATTTTCAAAATACCAGAGCCATTTTCTCCTCTTTTGTTTCCTTTTATGACCCTGATGTCATTTGGAATAAACTTTAATTGGGTCATTTTGTCATCTGCTGAGCAGCGTCCATTAACAAACCTTTACAGCAGTAAGTGCTAGTAGCAGGATCTCTGTCACAGGCAGTTGCCACTTAGTGAAGTTTCACAAACATATCTTCATTATTTATGCATGCTGTGCTTTATTACTAACACCAGGTGTGAGCCAGGAACACTTCAATACACACAAGCAGCTAAAGAGGTCAGATGTCAGTGTTAAAGCAATAATGATAAAAAACGGAACAGCAGAGTTGTGTTCTCATGTGACTGTCAGTTGTCCTGTGCCTCATAAAGCTTCTGCAGTCATACTCATGTTTTGTGGTGATGTTTAGGTGACTAATCCATCATTCTATTTCTGGGAGAGCATCCCTGGTTTCTGAGGAATACAGAGGCAACATTTCAATCTTAAGGCTCACTATATTTTAATGTTAATATCTGCGTGCATTATACACAAACAAAAGTATGTGTATTGCCCAGTGAGTGAGTGAGAGCATACATTTAAGCAGTTTGATTTTACACTGTGCCTGGTGCAAATGTGGCAGTGGAATTACTTCTGATTTATGTTAGCATGAGAGTGACTAGAATCAGGTTCTCTGAACATGTACATACATATGGATAATGCTGAATGAAATGTGACAAAAAGGTATGTTTCTAATCTGTAGAAAATATTACATATGGAATGACTTTGTCAGTCTGGATGGATTCCACTGAAATCAAAGAAATTATAACAGATTTAACTCAATGTAAGTAAATGAATCACGACCATGCGTTCCACAGGTGTCATTCTGGTTTTGTTAAAGTTGATAGGAAAAATATTAATATATCCCTACAGACAGGAATATCGCTATCCTGCGCCTGCAAGGCAAAATACAACCCTGTTTTTTAAAACTTACCCCAGCTAATACTTTAGAAATATGCATAGGAGTTTTGAATTAGCTGTTGCGTTTCTCTTACTTTATCATATTGTAGTTGTAGTACAGGAAAGAATTACTAATTTAATTAGGGAATAGTTCTTAGGTCATAGCAAAATTGGCACACTAAACACACAATAAATGTCTACTTTACTTTTAATTAAACAGCTTCCCCTTAAAGGTTTTTAATCACTGGTTTAGATAAGTGGGATTTGTAATGACTGTTAAGGTGCTGTGGAGAGTGGCTGAAAACATGCACCTGCATGCAGTTAGAAGGGAGTATTATGGAAAATGCTATTGAGACTAGGAAAGCTTTCTTTTATGCCTAATGTGTTGTTAGAATGATGGATAATATCATAATTCTCACTAAAATTGGAAAATCCTTTTACAATAGCCCATTAAAAGTGTTCGTGATGTTAAGCTTTAAAACAGTCCTCCATCATTAATAAAGTCCATACTTTGGAAAGTGGGCTCACCAGGAGAAGGGGTTCAATATAAAATATTCTAACTCCACTAAGTGACAATGACGCTAACATTAAAGAAATACTAGATGAAAAAAAACATGAACGTGACAATTATAATTTCAAATTTAAAACTTTGTAGTTTTCCTGTAATGTCTTTTTTTTTTTTTTTTTCCCTTAAAAAGACGTGGTTATACATGTAATCACATCTCATACTTACTTTCTGTATTAATGTAGCTTAATTACAAACATTCAATCATATATTTATCTGGTGATTCCCCTCTTTTTTTTTTCATACACTTTATTTTGGGGATTTAAAAAAAAATCATATAGGATGCTAATTTCAGGAAAGCTTCAAGCACCTTGACTCAGTTTCCTTTCCACCATACCTCTTGTCATCCCGGCAGTATTTTGTACAGTGATTTTCCATTTACATATATACTGCCATTTAAAGCAATATGAAATAATGCAGAAAGATGCTCTTACAGGAAATCAGGGCTGACGTTTAAGATAAAGGGGTGCAGCCACTGAAACAGTGTCTGATGAAGATTTAGTGTGATGGCTGAACCACGTGGATTGTTTATCCATTCTTCCATGCTATTGCTGCAAGCCAAGAGAGGTGTAATAATTTATTTGGAAAAAACACAGTTTAGTACAGTGAGAAAAAGTAATCTACCACTGCTCTGACAGGACAGGGAGATAGATATGAAAAAGAGAAACAGATCTATTTCTTGAGATGTAGGCAATAATTATGAATGAATAGACAGCCACCTTAATATATGAACTGCCATCTCTCAGCTGCTCTGGCATATGGCCTCCTTCATGTACTTTCCAAAAAGTTCCTCATTCAAAGGCTTGATATTTCTGAATATATTACATCGTAAAACTTTTTACAGATCAGTATATGCATATCAACTATCTTGATATTGACAAGCCTGTTCTTCCAATGGGACAGTTGCTTTCCCTGTAAAATATTTTGGGAGCTCTTAAGTTATTTAGCCACTTCAATAACATGATGTTACTTTAACTACCAGCATCTACCCCTGCATTTGTCATTCTTCTGCTGTCTCCTTTCTTCTCCCCAATTCCTGCATTTTCCAGCAAGTTGTTCAGCACCTTTCAAGAGTCTGTCTTCACACCCCAGCTGCTGTTGCCACCCCACAGCTGTCTAAGGGGGGCTGCAGCCAGAGCAGCCTAAACACACTGCCACTGCTTCAGCACTCTGCTGGCTGAATCTTTTGTCATGGCCATTAAAAATGAGTAGTGGGCTGAAATGCCAATTAAACAATGTTGACATTTGGCAAACAGAGCTGTCTGCCAGTTTGCAGGCAGTCTGGGCAGTGTCACAATGAATCTGTCAAGAGGCATAGAGCCATGGGATTCAAAATCCAGCTGTCACTTAAGCTGCAGTATCTGGGATTTGGGTGTCAAGGTAGATAGGGTATGGAGGTGATTTCCCTATGGAAGTGTGTGAAAAGCCTTTCCTAGATTTCTATGGCATCCAGTTGACAACCTCCAACATGGGACCTGAAGTTACTACGTAAAGTAAAAGGTCCAGTGTTTCTCCATGTGAAGCTTTATAGAAGTGTTCCTATCTTCATGTGAAGCTTTATAGAAGTGCTCCTACAAGATGCTTACATGAGCGTTTGTAAAACCACGATGACCTTGGGTTTTCCAACCATTTCAAACACATGGTTTTGAAAAGCTATAGTATATCCAAAATTAAAAGGCTTTTTAATTTGCTCACTTGAGGTGTAAAAGCTGTTGCATCAAGATGGAGGAGAATAGAGTGGAGAACTCTTGTGAAAAGGACATATGTGTTATTTCTCACCTCCCATCTTGATTACTCACAGACTAACTACCGAATCACCAAAGCTGTTAAATACTTGACTTCACTTCATTAAAAAATGCAAACCCACATGATGTTGAAGCCAAGTTATTTTCAAAAAAGCATCAACTGCTTTTTTCTATTTTTGCTTTCTGTTTTCATTAAAGAATTTACACAAATTTGTTAAACAGTCTAGTAGATTGCTCGGAGAAATGCCAGGCAGAGGGGGAGGAAAGTAATACTTAGTAAATGCTAGAAGTTGTTGTTGCAAATCTTGAATAATTCTGTTCCTCTCTCAGAAAAGGAAAGGGCTAAAACCATTCTGATGAGTCTTAATCGTATTAGAGACCCATGTCTCAGCTGACCTTGTGACACTACAGACAGTGCCATGAGTGACACTAGCTTGGGGATTAGGGCATCAGAGGACCCAAGAGTGAAGCAACATCCAGAATATGAGAAAGTAGATATTGGTCAGGGAAAACACAGAATATTTAAATGTGATGGAGCATTTACTAGTCATCCTATGCAGTCAGTCAAAGCCTGCTTGCAGATTACTCCACATCCTGATATTCTTGACTGCTGGGAGATGCAGCGATGTTTTCTGCAACAAGATAAATACTTTGTGGCTGACTCTTCACAAACCTGTAGCTTGTGGAATCATCTATATCCATTCATAGTCTCACACTGAAGTTTTTCACTCACTTGGGCTTGTAATAAATATTTATATTGAGTTTACACAGATGCCAGTGGGTAAAAAAAAAAAAGGAAATGCACTGAGAATGTTGATAAAAAACATAGTTCTTGAATCAAGCTCACACAGTAATTCTCTGTCTTTAAAATCACATAGGTAAGTTTTCCACCTCAGTTGTGTGGTTGTTCAGATACCATTCTCTGGATGTGAAACCTTGAAAGATAAAGCTAGTACTTGTTAAACATGAAAAAAACTACACATGTTAAAAACATGGTGGTTTAACATAGGTGTCAACATAATAATTAAAACCACAACGTAAGCCGCAAAAATAATTTTTTTTCTTCCTCTTTTGAAATGCATCATTCTTTGAGGACTAAGATTTTTGTTGGGATCAGCAGGTTGTATAAACAAAGAGATTGCGCTAGCAGACTCCTGAAGTATCAAGGGCCTGTTCAGCACACAAATCTAGAGTCAGTGGCAGATACCAGGATTATACTCAAGATAAAACAGAATAGTCCCTGGGCCTGTGTTGGGAAAATATCTTTATGACACTCAAGCCTGAGGAACTATGTGAAGTAATGTGAAATGGAGCTTTGAAAAAGCAGACTTAGAAAAAAAAAAAAAAGCCCACTGTCTCTTTCCCAAAGTCTTCTAGACAGTAATCTGAAAGTCTTTGTGTCTTAATTATGTAGTGGCCAAAAAAAGCATTTCCTTTTGATGAAGAAAACCAGAAATCCGTTCCCTTCAGTGTAGTTGTGGAGAACAGTACTTGGAAGAAAGAAGAGTGAGAAGAGATGAGACTTCAAAATAATTTAGTGAGGCAACCATCCTAGAGGGAGGTGGGATAAGGGGAAGAGTAATTTCTGTTGAGGCAGGCTCACTTGCTCTGTGTAGTGTGAGAAGGGCAAGGCCAGCATGGATAGACTCTGAGGAATGAGGAAGGACTCCCATGCCTTCTGCACGTGGACAATAACTGGAGAATTACACTGAGAGGCACATACTAGACAGGGTCTGTTGGCCTGAAACTGCTTGATCAGAAGTGTGTTTACTTCTCAGAATATTTTTAGGTACGTCAGTGGCATGGTCTCCTTTTCCACAGCTTTGAGCTAGTGAGGGGCAGCAAAGTCCCTCTCATCAACAGGCAAGCAAGACCCATCTCATCTCCCTTCCGTCCCTTGTGTCCAGTCATCTCAGGATCAAAGGTGTCTCTCTCCACTGTTTATAACAGCTTGAAGCTCACTCATCCTGAAGGGATCAAGATCAAGACATTTACGATCATATAATACAGTAGCAACTTGTCATACCCGACTGTGTTGTGTTCTTGTTACACACATGGGTTCTTATGTTCTTTTGTCTCACTGGTTTGTGTTTCCTTTCTCCCTGAGGTTGTGCAACACACATCACAGATTGGCCTTCCCTGCTGGTATGAGCTAACTATGTTCAAATTCTAATCCTGAAAACTCCACTTTTATATTGCATTTCTCTAGGGGGATCTGTGCCCAAGGGAGTGGTAGAGGAGTCACTGATCCTTGTTGTGCTGCTGCCTAAACCCAGATGTTTTCCTGTCTTCATCTGCAAAATCTTCAAGTTTTGGGACTCTTCAGTGTCTAACCATACCCCAGACTGCATAGATCACTCAGGACTATCAATGTGGAAGTTGCAGCTGCCATTATATGTGCAGGCCTCCAAAAATGAGCTTTAACCAAAGGAGAAACATTGCCATGACTTATTTCCCCATTTATTCCATGACCTCACTGTATCTTTTCTCCCACACAAGACTTTCCTGGTAACCACTTGTCATTTTTGATTGGTGTTGTAAAGAGAAGAACAACTTGTACTTATAGAGTACAAAAATTCATATGAAAGCAATTTCTCTCTAACCCATCTTGCATGGGTTTTCCCTCCTTTTCACCTTACATTTGTGTGCTACACAGCTACATGGGGGAATTTCTTTGAATGATGAACTTAGTTATCTCGGAGGCTTGTTAAACAATATGGAAATCCCTAGTGCTGTATAAATGTAAAGAATAACTTCAAACTAGTACCTGGATTATTATTATTATTATTATTATTATTATTATTATTATTAAATACAGCCAGTTATTTTTCTATTATTAGCAGTTTTATCACAGACTTGGGATGCGAAGGGGTATTGCTGTCTTGTTTGTTCCTGTGCTAGTCACATCCAAAGTAACCTGGAAAATATTTTTTTCCTTCTAATTATTGATGATTTATCATAATCAAATGATAACCTTTTTTATTCCTATGGATAAAATCTGTAGTCCCAGAGGATGAGATAACTCCTGTGTGTAACTGCTTGTTGGACCAGATCCCCAGTTTGGACTTCCTTAAGGTGAATAGCTGCAAATAGCAACACATCTGTCTTGCCTACTGTTGTGGTTTAACCCGGCTGGCAGCTAAACACCACACAGCCGTTCGCTCACCCTCCCCCCTCCCTCTCTGGGATGGGGGGAGAGAAACGGGAAAGTGAAGCCGGTGAGTTGAGATAAAGACAGTTTATTAAGACAGGAAAATAATAATAACAATAATAATAATAATAGTGATAATGGTAATAGTATTAACAATAATAATGTGTAAGAAAACAAGTGATGCACAATGCAATTGCTCACCACCCGCTGACCGATGCCCAGCCTATTCCCGAGCAGCCGGCCCCCCCACCCCGGCCAGCCACCCCTATATATTGTTTAGCATGACGTCAGATGGTATGGAATACCCCTTTGGCCAGTTTGGGTCAGCTGTCCTGGGTCTGTCCCCTCCCAGCTCCTGCTGCACCCCCAGCCTGCTCGCTGGCAAGACAGAGCAAGAAGCCGAAAAGTCCTTGGCCTGGTGTAAACACTGCTCTGCAACAATTAAAACATCAGCATGTTATCAGCGCTCTTCTCATCCTAATCCAAAACATAGCACCCTACCAGCTACTATGAGCTACTTAACTCTGTCCTAACTGGAACCAGGACACCTACAGAAGCTATTTAGCCAGTGATTAGTCCATAGCACAGTGTAATCACTGTTATTATTTGGGGGGTGATGGAAGAAATGTAAGCAGCAATTTTTTGTGATGTTAGTGTTTTGTCATATACTTTGGGCTTACTTTATGCCCAGTGGATGAAAACAAACAAACAAAGCCAAGAGTTTCCCAACAAATTCAGTAGATTTCAAGTTCACGTATGCAGTTTAGACTTGGTTAACACAAGAAGACATGTTACCTATTACTCTGAACCCTGCAATTCCATGACAAAAACAAGTCCAATTTAGGGAAGTACTTCATTAATAGATACTCAAAGGAGATAATACTGTCTTTTTGTCTACATACATGCCACAGTTAACACTTGACACTGACCTAATGGAAAGAGATCTGAGTGAGTAGCAGTGGGGAAGAATCTGTCATTTTTATATTTAATTTGCACTTTTGATGGCATGTTCTATATGATTAGTGGCACTATGTCCTTTGTCTAATTCAGGTAATCCGTTTCCCTTGCTGTATCCTTGTAATAAACATTAGACATCAGTGGAGAGTGGAACATTAATTCTTTAGGAACAGGAAAAAGGTGACTGTAGAAACACTATCAGGATACTCATGCTGAAAAAAGATCTGACACAAACGTTAAGAGTATAACTGTATTTAGAAATTCATGGTATAACAGACTTGAGCTCTCCATTTTGCACTGCTTACACAATGTTTTTGTAGTGGTCATTGTAGTTTTTGTGCTCCTTGGTTCTTACAGCACTGAAAGTTTATTGTCAACCTCTTGTAACAGCTTTCCTTTAAAATGTTCATCAGCACAATTGACAGGAAAAAAGTGCATATAAAACAGAACACCATGGTTAAATATTTTCTTTGTAATGCTTGAAATCTTCTGTTTAAATGTTTTAAGTTCAGTTGGTAAGCACATTTTAAATGATTACAATACTGAGCAGCACGAGCAAGTATTACATTCTATCAGTAACTCAAATATAGAGGTTAATCTATGTTAGAAAACTATTAATTTCTCATATCACAGAAATGAAAACACTTCCTCCCCCCCCGCCCCCCTGCAATTATCATTAATATCACATGGGATCTTTCCGTTAAATTTTAAGCAGAAATCGTTAGTTAGATTAGCAGAGATTTTTGATTATGAAAGACAGGCATGATTATGGCACTGTTTTTATTGAATAAATAGATGCTGTGCTATGGTATTCAGTTTTTAGTCATAACCATTCTATACTTACTAATATCAGTATTTATAACTGTAACACAGATGCAAAGAAATCTGTTGAAAGGGTGAGTCCCTGAAAGCATGGTCTCCATCCTCTCCTGTCTTTTGCTGAGTTCAGTGCAAAGAAAGCACATAATAAATAATGGTTAATCCAAGATAGCTGCTGACCATTTCAAAGTTCTGATATTTGTATCCATTACTTACCTATTTTTCTATTTTCTCAGTGAAACTGGAAAAATTGCAGAATAATTCTCAGAATGGGATACCACCTGTGCCCCCTCTGAAAAAAAACACAACCAAAACCTGTCTTCCTTTAACTGGCCAGTTCAGTTGATAATTTTGCCTGTAAGTCACTATAGAGTGTTCTCAACAACTCCTTTACCAATACCAAATGAAAAATGAAGCAAAATACACAGTAAAATAGCTAGCTATGTCCTACAATGCCTTAATAAATCCTCACTGGGCATCCAAATCTGAGCAAAATACAGAGAAAACAGAAAGAATAATGTTTGGATCTGATAAGTGGTAGTTTTAGTAATCTGCTTTAAGGTAAAAGAAAGAATTCATAGTTATTCCTTCTGCTGCTGGTTCATACAGAATACTATTATTCAGGAGGTTAATTGATACGTTGTATTTTGTTTCTTTCTTTACTAACAGGAAAAAAATCTTCAACTAGAAGAAGAACATAACTTTATTCATTCCTCTGTTGAAACTATTAAAGATGCATGCCTAAAGTGCCATATGTATCCATAGACAGACATATACACCACCCATATACACACATAGGTATACAGAAAATAGGTATTTACATAGTAATAGCAGATACAGAGTCCACAGTGTTTAGAGCTACTTATAAATATTCTTAATAATTATATTTAGAATGTCTTTATGTAGAAAGGAACAGTAATAGACAAAAGTGATAAATTCTCCTGTTATTAATGCTAGAGTTTACATTTCTGCCTGAGCAGTTAGGAAAAGCAAATGTTATTGATGTGTTAAAAGGAAATAGTTGTTAATAACTAGATAATTTTAAGATGTTGGGTTCATACCATCTGTTAATCTTAGTTGTGATTAAAGAGGTAATCCTAATGCCCATTATTCCTAATGACAAGACCAAGCAGGCTTAAAGCATTAGCCGTCGGAGGCCAAAGAGAAGAAGCAATGAAGGATATCAGCGATCTTAGCCACAATTGAGGAATTGGCCCGTCCTCTGCACAACAAAAGTGATACAAAAGAATTACACCCTCACTAAAGTCTATTTCCTCGTATAATCACAGAAAATGATTTTTCTTAAATATGATAATAAATCACAGCAAAAAATCAATGTGGCAGGGCCCAACTGCTGTGGCCTGATAACGCATCAATCAATATTTAGTATTTAGATTTTAATTAATACATAGCAAAGCAGAGGCCTTTTAAGAGAGAAATATTATCTCAGATAAAAAATCCCGCACTGTTTGCATTCAAAAGTTGTTGCTCATATCTGTCATTGATCAATCTGCTGGAGTTGTGATTAAAAACCCTTGAAAAAATCAGACAAGAGCATAAAACAGCCTGAGCCAAACAGAGGTGTTGTAGGCATCTCAGTCTGCAAAGCCGCTAACACGGAATGCTTAGAGAACCCAAGGCAGAAAATTGCAAAGTGTCAGCTAAGCACAAAATTCATTCCTCCAGCATTGCTGAACAATAGTCTAACAAACGTGTTGAACTGACATTGCTCAAGCTACAGGAAAAGAAATGCATGTTATTGGGCTGAGGACAGAACTTGCACGTGCTGATGCTGATCCCTCCAGCTCCCACACCCCCAGACTCACCCCAGGTCACAGCTGGTGATGGGACCTAAAGAAATTACAGGATCGCAAATTATTTTAACACTAACTCTTAATGTTTTTCAAGCAAAGATAAGTCCAGGGATTTATTCTAGCCTGTTTGCCGTCTGATTACACTGAAGAGAGGTGAATTGAATTAGGAAACATGAAGCAAGAAACATTTGTACAGTACACCTTTCTCTTTTTTTTTTATCATTTCTGGAAATCCAGACCAGGTCTCCATGTTTGGTTTCAATGTTGTTAGTGTTCTCATATTGGCAACTAACATTCAAAGAAAAAAGAAAAAAAAAAGAAAAAAAGAAGAAAAAAGAAGAAAAGATTAAAGATTGGTGCCTATTCTGAACAAAATTCAGCTTCTATTGAAACCACTAGCAAATGTCTCCAGGCTTTCATGGCTGTAGTACCAGGATGACAGTCCAGTCTTTATATATTGGTTTTGTTTTCCTCAGGACAGATTCCAAGGCAGTGTAATTGAAATGGCAATAATGGGAGGCTTTAACATCAGCTGACATTTTCCAAACAAGAGCCTGCATTTGGCTTGAGTTTACTTCTCTTGTATATAATTTATGAACAACTGGATCACTAGGAAAGAACTGTGTATTTTCTTAAAAAAATAAATATCTCAGAATTAGGATGTGAATAACACTGGAGAAGACCTTTGACCCTACAGCTCAACTTGCCTCAGAGCTTTTAGAGATATGAATACAGTGAATTAAAACAAAGTCTAACAACAGACTTCAGAGAAAAAAAAAAAACAAATAAATAATACTTGTTTTTTAATCCACGAGTCTGTCAGTTTATGTTAGTGAAATTGTTCAGAAAAATATCAGAAAGTAATTAGGAGATAATTTATAATACTTTAACCAGTTACTCCACATGATTTGTATAAATTACGCCATGATGTTATAGAGGTCAAGCTCATACATGGTGCAGGTAGAGCCATTTCTTGATTCAGCAGTATATTAAAGGAAGGTTATTCTTTAGGCGTAAATTGACCATCAGTCAGCAGGTAGCTGTATCCAGCTGTGTCAAGGCAGTGCAACCTGTCTCAGCAAAGCCTTCAGTGAGTATAAAATGAATATAACTTATTCAGATGGTAGGATCTGGAGCATAGCTTGGAAAGAAAATGTCATGCGGATAGTTGCCTCCTGTTGGCTGCTGGCAAATAAATTGTGTTTGTTCTGAGTACTTAGTATCCGATGCAAGTTATGCAAGCTTGTGCCTGATAGGCGAGGTGTAATAAAAGCATGTGAGGGAGCAATGTCATCAGAAGCACTTGACCTTCCCCTCTGGCAATATGGAGGCTGTATATTTTGTGGCAAGCATTGTGATTGGTGTTATGTTTGTGTCTGCTATGCCAGCCTTTCTTCCTGCTGTATTCAAGCATTAAGGCTCTTAAAAAGACCATATGTCCCAACCTGCTCTGTCCTCTTGGATGAGGGTGCATTCATCCCTTAATTTGGATATTTGAGTTACCACAGCTTCTCACCATAATCAGTTCTTTGTTCTCCTATCTTGTTTATTCCTATAATCTGCCATTGAATGAGCTTCCACTACCTCCTGTAACCTCAAAACCTCAAAAAAAAAAAGAAAAAAAAAAGAAAAAAAAAAAAAGCCAACTAACCAACCAACCAAAAAAAAAAAAGGAAGAGAAAAAGATCAGGTATAAATTATGTTGATGACCTTGATGACCTCAGTATGAGATGTTTCTTAAGCAGGGTGTGTAAGTATCTGGAGGTTCATAAGGATTATAAATCCAACATAATACTCCAATTCTTTGATTAAGAATTTACATAAAAATGACTAAATGTTTGGATCTGTAAAAAAAAAAAAAAAAGAAAAAGAAAAAGAAAAAGAAATGTGCATGAAAGCAGGATAAAAGGGGCAAAAACTGTCCATGTGAGAATTGCTTTTCTTGCTGCTTTAAGTGGCTACATAAACTAGTAAACTTTTCTACATTTAGTTTATTCATGCATACTAAGAGCATGAACCACACACTGTACTCCTTCAGGAGGGCTGAACTTCACTCCTCTAATCTGACATTGAAGCAATTACAACTTGAAGTTTATTTGTGATTTTTGTGTTAGGGGAGGAACACGATTTGTACATATCTCTACTGTTGTTTTTTCATGCATATAAGGAAACCATTTTACTTATCTTCTGCCATCAATGCCAGGCCAGCTCCTGAATATGACACTGCTACAAGCAGCGAAAAATTTCTCTGTTGTGTCATGTTCCAAAAAACCCTCAAAATAAAACTAGTAAAGTATGTTGAACCTTTGAAGCAAGAGGTTTTCCCCCTATAAAAAGTTCAAAACAAGGCTACGGTTCCCATGAGCAGTGCAAGGCCATGCACGGAACTCTTCTCTGAAACTATGAGATTAAGAGAACTTCTTCCTAGTTCTTTTCCTTCTAGCATTATCCTCATTATTTACTGACTGACCATTCCCCACCAGCTTCAGGCTTCACTTCCTCTAACCCAGACATCTTATAATACACTGGAAGAAGATGAAGGAATTAGTTAATTCCCCAGAGCTGGCCCAGCCCCACCAACCTGCAAATTCCTATATACAAGCTGGCAACTGCGATCTTTCTTCTAAGCCAGTGAGAGGATTAACTCCTTCCCTACTTTAGTTTGCAGCTCATTCACAAGCTGTTCACTTTGTACATCCTCTATTTGATATCTGAAATGCTTTGATTGGACATAATGGGTTGTGATGGCATGGTTTTTATTCTTTGCTTGGTTCAGTCAATTAAATCCTAAGCAAAAATAACCACAGGTATATTTCTGCTGAATATTCCTCAAAGGAACTAGTCATTCCAAGAAATGCTGTTTTTGTGAATGTTTAAAACAACTACTTTGTCAGGCCAAAGACAGAGAGAACATGAATGCAGACAGAGCAAAGTTATGTAAAAGGAAATTTAGACTTCTAGGAGAGTCATTTTTCTCAAGTTCGAATAATTACTATAAATAGGAGCACATCAAACCGTATTCCAGCTTCATGCTAGATTACTAGAAACTGCAAATACAAAGCTAAGAGTGAGATATTGTCTTATTTTTAAACAGCTTGGATGTTTAGATTTCCTTTTTCTGTTGTATGAGCTGGTATTTATATATCAAGAATTGCACTCTATTCTCATATAGAAAACCCTACACAGGGCCTCAAAGTTAATTGCCAGTACCATCTCTTTAGACATTAATACTTCTTGTACATCACCTGTCATATCTATCTGTCCTAGGTTACAAAAGCCTTTTTAACTTTGCCATCACAATGGCACTAGACTATCTATCAGTCATATGACTGTAACTCCCTAATCCAGACTTCTCTAACTAGGTATATGTGGAAAAAGTCCAGCTTGTGAAGTACCATTTACAAGTGACCCAGCAGCACTGGCCCATCCTTGCTCCTGCTGCCAGCAGGGCATGGAGGAGGAAGTGTTCACAGGAAGTCTGTAAAGTCTCTAAAGAACAGACTGTCTGGGAAAACTGAAGCAGCTTTGCACATGTTGGGCTATTGCATGGGTTATGAGCTCTGAAAGGCATTGCCCTGCTGGAGTATGCCCTGTTGGGAAGTCACATAGCTCTAGCTGCCTGTAATCAGTAATGCTCTCTCCACAGCTTACTGTACAGAACAACATTACACAATGAAGCTGGCCAGGCCTCCCTCTGCCAGCTTGAGAGCAGAAAGGGGTACAGGGTCACCACGGTGTCCCTAGGTCACCACTGAACAGCTGATGTTCATGTCAACAGAGATGCTCTGCTGGGGTCAGCCTCTGCAGAAGACTTCTTTCACACTGAAAAGAACCCGGGGCTTGGAGGATTGCAGTGCTGTGTTCTTGCTGCTCTTCCCAGCTAATTAGAGTAGCCCACTGCTTTCTAATTTCATGTTGTTTACCCCCTCAGAAACAGGGGAAGAATTCTCTTCTAAGTTTACCTGTATAAAAGTATTTCTCTTTTGTTCTTCTGGAGCTCTCTTTCAAAGCTGTATTGTAGGGTCCTGTAGCTCTTTTAAAATAATGCAGTGTTTACTGTGAACCTAACACTGTATTTCTTACTCTATCCAAAGAGATTCCCCTATGACAGCAGGTTTTTGAATATGCTGGTATGCAAATGCCAATGCTGCAAGCATGTTAAAATAAAACAACAACAACAAAGGAAAGAAAAGTTAAGTTATGGACACTAAAAACAAAACTTTTCACTACAGGGTAAAATTTTTGAAAAGAAGACACTCAGGTTCTTAAAGCAACTGATTTTAACCTTGATGAAAAATCAGAAAAAACTCTCCCAAATAATGATGATTATAATACTTTTCTTTGGCTGTAGAGATTCTTTGATGAAAGTTGGAACAATTGGAAAATTCCATTTTTAAGGCACTTTTGGCAACTTTGCAAGAGAAAGATCACATTTTCATTTTTTCCTCCAAGCTTAAATTTGATGAAAATTTTCAAAAACAAAATTTGTTTGGGTTGATCTAATCCAAGGGTTTATACAAAATTTTTAAAATTTCTTGCAATCCTCTTTAATCTAGAAAAAAATAATATTTCTCTTACCCAGACACTGATAAGTTTTCAAAGTCATTAGATGTCATTTTGGAATGAACACATTGATCCCCTCAAATGACTGAACAGATGTCCATTTATTTTAGTGGAGCAATATATTCTCATGTTAGCAATGATTTTGGCCCATGGTATTGAATGGTTTTAGCCCAAAGAGGAGGTAGACTTCTTGGAACAACATGTCAGGTTGTGAGCTCATTCAGTCTGGCAGGGAATGGTCTGAGTGAGGTTGACCAGGTTTTTAAGTGGAGATTGTCACAGTAAGGGAACAGGATATTGCTGGAATGGCTGTTATCTGTGATGCAGGTATCACTTTCTCTCCTATGTAAAGATATATTGACTCTGTTAGATTTGCCACTTCTTGGGGTAGACATAAAACAGAGGTCTGTCTGACTGCTTGTGGCCATTGGAGTGCCCAAGGCTGGTCAACTTTTTTTTTGCATTTTTCAGATAATACACATCAATTTACTTTTCCGCTTAGCTTCATTACAGCTATTCTTCTTTGCCTTCCCTCTAGCTGGATTGCAGCTCATCCTTTCTCAAAAATTGTCTCAAGAAAATGAGATCAGCTGCTTTCCTATTTAGGTACCTCTCCATCTGTTTAGATACCTGGACTGGCAGCCTAGGAAAAGTATGATGTAGAAAGACAAGGGAGAAACAGTGCTGATGTGGGCAGGTGTCAGAAGCAAGGAGCAGGGAAAGCAGGCAAGAAGGAACATTCCACCCATGATAGTGGAGAGTGAAAGAAACAAAAGAATCTTCAGAAGCAATGGGTGCACCCTTTGGGTACCATAAATTTATGATGGGGGCACCGTAAATATATGATGAGCAACATATATTAATGTTATGATATATGCTTACATGTTAATTTAATACATGATGGATTTTTATTCTAGCAATATCTTTTGTGTTGCCATAGTTGGAAGTTTGTGCCAGTATTTTCATTACAAATCCACTGTTCACAGGGATTTACAACTTCACTCTAAACATCACTCTGGAATGAAACTTGGCAAATGGGACTCAGTCCAGGAGCAATTATTTTACTCATCCATTTGGCTATTAAGTTATAGTGGCATAAAAATATAGTTGTATTGCTTGAATAACTTAAAATAGCTTTGAATTTTAAAAAATGAAATAAGTTTGTGGCATAGTGTAATTACTTGTGGTATTCAGAAGAGACAACATAACAGACAAAAACAGAAAAAGCAAAGATATTGTGGTAGAGAAATGGGTAGTTTAACAAAGCCTTTTCTCCATGATTATTAATGAAAATCAGATTCTGTGCACAATTAATTGCAGTGGTACATTAGTTGCCCTCACTAGACATTGCCTCCCTCTTCATGAGGAATGGTGTTAAAAATGGATGGTATTGGTTAAAGACACTGCTCTACGTGCATAAGTACAACAGAGCCGGCCCTAACCAGTAATCTGATAGTTTGTAACAGCACCCACTGAGTACCCCAGAAAAGTTAGCTGGTAGAGAGCCCACTGGGAATGAATTACATTTAGAGGCATTTCTTTATTTGCTGTGGGTCGCAGGATTCCCCACATTAGAGTTCTGTGCACCAAAGTGAGTTGCACTATTTCCATGCTTGGTCTGCAATGAGGAACATTACAGTGAGGACACTTGACTTCTAGGCATTGCAAAGTGTTGAATTCCAGTTGGCTGTGACTGGCTGAAGAGGAACTGTGATGAATGCAGTGGATGTGGAGTGAGGGGAAAAGGAGTTTGAGAGAAGCAATTAAAAACAGGCATGAAATGCAAAGATAAACTACGGAAAAAAATAACCTGAAAAGGAAGAAAGGAAGAGAAATAGGTTGCGAGACACTGTGACCAGTGCAAGTGAAGAAAAATGCTAAGTTTGCTGCAGGTCAAACTCTGCAGGCCTCACTCAAGCAGAGCTCTCAAAGGCTTTCTAGGATTTTGTACATTGCAGGGAGGTGCAAAACACGAAGGGAAGTAATTGGGAGGAGCAGAAACAAGACCTTGGAGTTCCTCTGCAACCCTTCTTAAATGTTCTGTATGTGTGGTGGCTTGGGGCTGGCATGGAACAGAGAAGGGTGTTTGAAACAATCTGGAATCGTCTGCAAGCCCCAAAAGAGAGAAGTGAATGTGCAATGGCAGTGTTGAGCAGGCCAAGGCAGGGGGTAAGAGATGAAAACAAAAGGGGTTGCAATCTTAGCTGGTGAATATATATATAAAAAAATAAAAATAAAAATAAAAATGTGGACACTGCTTTCCCTCCCAAGGTTGTTTTTGTATATGGCCCAGTAGGGATGTAAGTAGTAATTGTGTGATGGGATCAGCCTCAGAGAGTACCTTCCTTCCTTCCTTCCTTCCTTCCTTCCTTCCTTCCTTCCTTCCTTCCTTCCTTCCTTCCTTCCTTCCTTCCTTCCTTCCTTCCTTCCTTCCTTCCTTCCTTCCTTCCTTCCTTCCTTCCTTCCTTCCGTTTCATATTGCCAAAAACTTATCTGTTTTTTAGGCACACTGGCAGATTTCCTTCAGAAAGTTTTTTGTTCCTTCAGTCCTCTGTAGGGTGTTTTTCTGCAGCACAGTCTAGGATCCAGACTCTCTCCCTTGATGGACATGAAGGTCAGGACTCCTGCATAAATTATTAATTATTATGAAGCTCAGTAAATACAGGTCATTTTAAGAACAAGACAGAAACTGACATAATGCCCCATGGTTAAATACCCAGAAAGGTGAACACAAAAAAATCCTGATCCAGGTGAAGGCATTTATTTTTTTTTTTGCCATTAGCTTTCTTGAACCCATGATTTCTTATGAATTAGTAAGACAACAGACTTCCTGTACAGATACTCTCTGAAGTTTTGAAGTTATGGTTTTTTGATTGTGAAATAATTTGAGGTCTTATCTTCATCCTTTGCATGTCTTCTCCTGAAATCATTATGTCCATGCACATTTGCTGTTGAGGGCAGAGTTTAGCTCTTTGTGTATTTTATTGTGGTCTATGAATCCCACTACTGCCAGTTCTCTCTGCTGCCTGCTTTGTCTCTCAGTTCTTTAATAAATTTTTAGACATTGATTGGAAATTGTTAAGCCATGTCTAGACCTGAAAAAACATGAAAAGGTAACAAGCCTGATCTTCAAATGGTATTTTAAGTGCTGATTTACACTGGCTAAAATCTAGCCTGACAGGGAATGACATATTGAAAATTAAATACAATGCTGTAATTTTGATCTTGGTTGTGAAATTCTCACCATAATATAATGTTTATTTCCATAAATATTTGGTGCATACAAATATGTCAGCAAATTCAAAGTTTACCCATCTAAAAAGTAATATTTGTTATAACCACAGGCTGATCTCTACTCCTATCTATTTCTCAGACATATGCATACAGATAAATGTGCACACATACACCGTATATGTACTCATTCTCTAGGTAATCAGAGACACAGATAAAATAAAGCTTCTAGAGTGACAGACATTCTGCAGACAGGGTTGTTAGTTTATGTAGGCTATAGGCAGAGTCGACTGGAAAATTTTGATCACTTTAATTTACTATATCCAGCATGCCTGCTGTACTCGTCCAGCACTTTTATCAAGCCTTGTGAGGTGGTATTGATTTTTTTATTTTCTATGTAGGATAAGAAGACAGAGAGTTAGGAGCAAGAGTGAATGAAGAACTTTCCTCAGATTACTGCTATTCTCTAGCTTATTGCATCCTGTCGTTTGTAGTTTCAGATGATGTCCAGTATGTCAGGGTTGCTTGAAGCAATAAACAGGGTGAATAACAATGGAAAGGCTAGATGAGAAAGATTGAAAAAGGAGAAAGAGGCAGCAAAGAAAGTAAGAAAGTGAATGTGAGAAATAAGAAAAAAGCGGGAAAAAAAGCAGAGGTTGAGAAAAAGTGTCCTAGGTGTAGGGAGCTTGATAAGTGCATTCCTTTAAAGAAACTATAACCAGCCATGACAGTTTTTCAACCCACAGCATAAAACCTATAGAATTGTGAAGGAGTGGAAGTGGTTGCATCTATGCATTACTATTATGCTACAAGAAAAAGACAGAAGGAAAGAAAAGGAGGAATTTAAGGTAGATATTACTTCCTTTTTCCTTTCCTGATAAGATACTGTGAAATGATAAATCTGCCTTTTGCGTCCAGTTTAAGGTGCGGTCCTAAAAGAACAAGTAATACCTTGTAGATTTTGAATCTTCCCTCAGCCTTTCTCTTACACCAATCTATTGCTTTTACAAGAGAGGATTTAAGTCTTTTGCTTATTCTGCTGAGTACCACCACTGTGGAACTACAACCTGCAGCACAGCAGGTAAAGGCAGAAGATATGGACCTGCTGATAAAAGCTGCCTCATAGTCCGAGCAGCAGTGCCTTTGCTGACCCATACAGCAGGTCCTTGTGAGGCTTGTGAAAGCAACTGACCACTTGTGGTCATAAGTTTGTGCTGTTATTTCTGGGATCTGCATAAACGTACTCAGGTTCAAAGAAGGCATTGCAGGGATCTGGGCTGCACCTATTTAGTGTCCTAAATGCAGATCCCAGAAACACATTCTGCCCTTTATAGATGAAGGTTGCATTTTTGTGTTTAAAAGCAGAATCCTACATGAAATTTTAATTATGTTTTCTCTTGACTTTAGATTGTTAGTGACTTCAGAATAGAGATACGATTCTGTCACACAAAATGGTTTTGTTTTGCAGTTTTTATCCTGAAGTTTTGTGACATGTGTGGTTCTTAAAAAATGTAGTTGCTGGAATGTATTGTGTGTCCAAAGTCTGGTTGTTAAACTAGGGCAGTCACTTAACACTAGTGGCTTATAGGGAAAATGACTGTACAGAAATAGAGTGAGTAACTCTGCAGCCTTGTTGATGTGACTAATATTAAGTCATAGAAATAGATTACCTGAAGTCACTTAAAATAGTTTTATTTTTATGCAATTGCTATTACTGATCAAAATCATGTTTTGTGTTAATCCACCTTCCACAGTTTACCAGTGTACGTGTGGCCAATTCAGCTTGAAACATCCAGAGATGTTAATAGAAAAGCTATTTTTTCCAGGAGAAGTATGAAGCTGGTAAAAGGGCTTTTCCATACTCCTTTCAGGGAAAGGGGAGGAGATATCAGGCCATTCTGGGGAGGGAAGGAGGGATGGATGGGCTTCATGGCAGAATGTAGCCTTTCTCTGCCCATTTCTTCACCAGTAGAAGGCCTTGCTCCTGCACAGCCCTTGGTCTGGGACATGAACCAAGTGACCCCAGAAGGACTCTGAAGCCTCTTTTACAATTCTGCCAAGGAACGCTGAAAATGAAAGATCAGATAAGGGTATTTGAGAAGAGACAGACTGTTCGCAGGCTCTTCATGATACTTTCTGATTTGTAGTACAAATTTGTTTAAAAGCTTCAGTCAAATTATTTTTTAGTAAATATAGTCATATTCTCATTGTAAATAAAGAAGTTGTGTGTTTTATTTGGCTTTAACTTCAGACCATCTCCAGTGAAATTAGCAGATACATTGGTGCAAAACAACTCCAGTAGGAAGAATTGCATCTTCCTACGTGGCACACTCAGGGCAGATTATGCTCTAGAAATTCAATGTTCTTTGCAAGAAATATCACAGCCAATGGTACAACAACTGAAGTGTGAGTGTGGACTGCTCAACACGTCCTCAATGACTTCTGTGCTAAAAATTACACCCACGAGAGAGACTGATAGTAATAGTCTTTTTTTTCTCTTCAAAAACCAACCAACCAACTAACCACAAACTGAAACAAAACAGAAACAAGAACCTATTAAAAAACAAAACAAAACAAAACAAAACAAAAACCAACAATGCAAAAACACAGGAAAACAAGGACATATTCTTTCCTAATGGAAAATTTTTAGTCTACTAAGAGATTGTTTATATTTTAACATTGTTTATATTTTAACATTGTAAATATCATATCAGTGAGAAACAGAGAATTAAACTGACTGATAATAGGAAATATCCTTTTCAATTTTTCCTTTCTTAAACTGAGAATATCTTAAAAGTTAGAAAGCACAGGAAAATACAGTTATAGAATGTAATAAATATCATTGTTCCAGTAATACTTCCAATTGCCTGTGACCTAACATTTTAAATGTAAAAACTATTATTTTAACCTCTTTTTCATTTAGCTTTAAAATATAAAAGGCTCATGAATTTCCATTCAAATTCAAAATGGCTGCCTGATTTAGCGTATTTATCACCTTAAGCTTTTGCTAATTTTGATGACTCAAGAGGTAACAGTTGTGCAAAGATATAAGCATAGCTTCTCTGATAGGGCCTGGTGCATTAGGAAACTGAGTACTTGCAGGCATCTTCTGGGTAGCAGAGGACACTCAGCTTGCAACACACAAAAACCCAGCTCCTCTTAGGATATATCCTCTCACATTAATAATCTAATTTTTTTATGAGTAAGAAATTGTTTGTAAGAGAATTTCCAACCCATTGCTTGTGGTTCCCTTTGCTTGTTCTTGTTTTAAATGGACACTTCAGTCAATTGGAGAGTGATAAAAATGCTATATGACATTTGTGACTTGTTCCAGAATGGCAAAAAGTAAAATCTCTTCCTCACTAAAGGGAGTTTCCTTATTAAAATTATTTGTAGATATATTCACAAAATAAGTTTTATTTTCAAATAGGTGATAAATAAAAACACCTGACCAAATCAGTGGGATAATGTAGTCAGAATAATTTTATCACTTCTCATTATTGTGATGTAAAGGGCTTAGCTTAAACAACCATGAAATTCAGTAGTAAAAAGTGGTTTTTTTTTTTTTTTTAATTTGGCATTTTTTCTCTTTTCTTTGCTTGAATTTTGGCAAAGGGAGAAAGAAGACTAATTTTTCATATCACTGCTGTCTGACAGTCATTTTACTGTTGTTTAACAGCTGCTGTTTAACATCTTGGTGACATAGACGACAGGATTGTGTGTACTCTAAGCAAGTTTGCCAATTACACCAAGCTGTGTGGTGTGGTAGACACATTGGAGGGGAGGGATGCCATCCAGAGGGACCTGGAAAGGCTTGAGAGGTGGGCCTGTGTGAACCTCATGAAGTTCAACAAGATCAAGTGCAAGGTCCTGCACCTGGGCTGGGACAATCCCAAGAACAAATAGAGGCTGGGTGGAGAATGGATTGAGAGCAGCCCTGAGGAGAAGGGCCTGGGGGTGTTCCTTTATGAGAAGCTCAGCATGAGGTGGCAATGTGCAATTGCAGCCCAGAAAGCCAACTGTATCCTGGGCTGTATCTACAGAGAAGTGTGGCCAGCAGGTTGTGGGAGGTAATCCTCCCTCTACTCCACTCTTGTGAAACCCCATATGGAGTAGTGAGTTCAACTCTGGGGTCACCCAGCACAAGAAGGACATGGACCTATTAGATCAAGAGGCCCAGAGGAGGGCCACAAAGATGAACAGAGGGCTGGAGCACCTCTCCTCTGAAGACAGGCTGAGTTGGGGTTGTTCAGCCTGGTGAAGAGAATGCTCCAGAGAGACTTTATCGAAGCCTTCCAGTATCTAAAGGGGGCCTACAAGAAAGCAGGCGAGAGACTCTTTGTCAGGGAGTGTAGCCGTAGGACAAGGAGTAATGGTTTCAAACTAAAAAAGGGTAGATTTAGATTAGATATTATGAAGAAATTATTTGCTTTGAGGGTGGTGAGGCATTGAAACAGGTTGTCCATAGAGGTAGTGGATGCCCCATCCCTGGAAGTTTTTAAGACCAGGTTGGATGGGGCTTTGAGCAACCTGGTCTAGTGGGAGGTGACCCTGTCCATGGCAGGGGGAGTTGGAATCAGATGATCTTTAAGGTCCCTTCCAACACAAACCATTCTATGATTCTATGATTCAACTTTCTCCTCTCTTTGCTGAATTTTAAGTTCATTAATATAGTTTATTTCTATAGTCATTAAACAAGATGATGATTGAAGAAAATTTCTACCAGTGACAGGAACCACACAAGCTTAACTTTCTTGGAACACTTACAGTTTTATATGGGTATTAGAAAGGAGAACTTGACACAGATTGGGAATTATGTTTGTATAAGTTTTGTCAGCTCTTGTACATGCAGCTTTTAAAGCCCTTATAACCTGGAAGTGTAACGTGGTAAGTATCTGTAACATCTACTGTTCAATACTTCACTAGATTCCCCCTCTCTGTCGAGTATTTAGGACTTCTGTACGTACAGAGCAGAATTAGCCAGAGGCATGGGCAAGTTAAGCTGATGAAAATTGTATTGGGCTGTTCTGCTTCTCAACTAATAAGCCTGAGCCATTCTTCTTAGAATGTAGAGAAAGAGTACACAAAAACTCTGTA
The DNA here is from genome assembly GCF_040182565.1 of Anser cygnoides. Classification (NCBI taxonomy): domain Eukaryota; kingdom Metazoa; phylum Chordata; class Aves; order Anseriformes; family Anatidae; genus Anser; species Anser cygnoides. The sequence continues at coordinate 49,186,869 of NC_089874.1, forward strand.
CACAGAAACTGTGTATCTGAATTCATGACCACTATATTACAGCATTGTAACTTAATTTCAGTGGTTTCACTGTCAGGGTTGTCTCTCTCTTGCATGCTCACATAGCAACTTTTGGTCAGAAAGGCCAGTTCTCATGGTTATGTCTTTGATAGTAAAGATACATTGAACATGGTAGTTGTCGGTGTATTGCTAGAATGGTAACAGTGGTAACTGAACAGGGTAAAAAAACAGTGCTAGAAATAGTAAAAGATATTCAGAATGTCAAAAGCATGCATATATCAACTACTACTGCTTTATCAGCAAGCCACAATCTGGTGCTCTTTTTGAGTCAGGGGAAAATATTATCCCATTAACGTTTCTCATCCCAGTTTATAGTCGAGAGACACTTTTACCATAAGTGTCACAGCCATGCAACAGCCATGCAACATGCACACTGAAATTTTGGTAGAGGTGATGCGGTACACACACAAAAACAGTAAAAGCATAAGCTGACAAGTCTGTGCACAGACAGTGTCTTTGTGACATGCTTTGCATTCTGAAACTTAACATGTAAGTCAAGAGCAGAGGATAATAGAGTATCTAGTAGATCCCTAAATCAGATTAGTTATTTATACACACTTTTATAGCCATTTAAAATACTTAATTTCAGAAGATTTTGTCCGTCAATTTTTATAAATCAATGGAATAGAAACAATACATATTTTCTTTGAGGAAGTGCTATGACGTTGTTAGTATCACCATTGTACACGCAGCACCTGAATATGTACAGACACAATTACTTGCCTACATATGTTAAGTAATCACTACTTTATTTGCTTTAACAAATATCCAGTTCAACACAGAAAACTTGGTTTTATATAGAGGTATAATCACTCTAGCCAAGATGATGTTACATCCATATTTTATTTTACTTTTCCTGTACTTTAGTGGTTTTGCCAGAAATAATAGCACACTTAATTACAGAGAAGTCTTAGCAGGTAAATGATACAGCAGATTTGGGAATTTTATTAGTTTTTGTCTATTGAAAATACAAGTGAGGTAACATTATTTGAGTTACCAGATTTTAAAAACCTAAAACTTAAATAAATGGTTTCACTTGATTTAGATTATTTCCAAACAGTAATGCAAAGTTGTAACAGAAGTAATTTAGACATAGGTGAAAAACCTTCAAAATCAATAGTGCTGGAAGAAATGAAACATATGCTGATGCAATCAAACAGAATTGAATTTCATATAAATGTTAGCAAATCTATATCAAATTATCACTGCAAAAACTTCATTTTCATTGATTTATAATGTATTATTATTGTTTCCACCAAACTGCCATAGACAGCCATTTAAGCAGCTGCCAAGCGCCTTAAGGGTAAATAAAGGATATCACTGATGGTGTTAGGTTATAGAAGTTTAAGAGACCAATAATTCACAAGTGCGGCAGGTGTGACATTCTGTATATGCTTTATTCTTTTATTTTAATCCTGTTGTCTAAATCCTTTATAGTTTTTCATGGGAGGAGTGTCAGTTGCAGGTTTCATAAGGGAATCACAAAGGTTAAAGTGGGTTTGTGCTAGCCATTTCCCCAGAAATGTGGGCAAAGTGCTTTCCTTACATAATCAAATGATAGAAAAATACAGTAAAATGTTCACAGAAAATCCTGTGTTAGAGACACGCTGGCAGGTCTGTTCTTCCAAAAAGGTGCTGAGGAGTAGTCTCAAAATGTAATCTGGTCTATGGTTCAGTATACATTTTATTAGCTTAAACCGTGGAAGTTTTGATCGTCTCCTACTGTCAGATGAGTAAAACAAATATGGTTGACATATGTTTGTTAGAACAGGCTGGAGTACACTCTGTTTTAACATATGATTAATGCTACCAGTGTCAGTTAGACTATTTACTCTCAAAACTGGGACTAGAAGAACATTTTTTGAACAATGTTTTATTTTGCTTTAAGATGCAGCTACTGTTCAGGGAATGACTAAACTACTCTTAAACTCAGAACAGGTTTTAAACAAAAGAAAGGGTCAGAAAGAGACAGCCAGTATCAGTACAATATTTCCAATGGTTTTATCTTCCATTTCCAAATCAATGTTTTATTGCAAAGAAAAATGCAATAAAAAAAATAAAGACAATTGAAAAAAAAGTCAACCATCTCATGATGAAACAAACTTTCTGTAAAATAGAACATTAAAATAAGTGAAGTCATCCAATAAAAAAGTTAAAAACTTTTACTTAAAAGCTGAAAAAAAATATTTTTTGTCAATACAAAATCTTCTGCACACAACTTCTGGTTCAGTCACCAAATTAAAAAGCAAAAAGTCTTACTGGTCTCCTTACATGCATAGTCAGGAGCATAATTAAGCATAGCACTGGACCAGGCTCTGTTTGCTGCTCAGAAACCAAACACTCTATACTCAGTTAATTCTCTATTATTTCCTGCGCCCCATATACTGGAAATATAATTTTTGTGGTTTTAAAGTGAGGTGAACTTTAAAGTTTCTAAGGTGTTACTTTTCAAAACAGGCTTGAAATCTTCATATTCATGTTGATAGATGTCAAAGTTAAGAAACCCCAACCCTTTTTGTTTTCTCTGTAATGTCTGATGAGTCAAAATTTGGATTGTCTATGAATATGACAGTTCTTAATCAAAGATTAAAAATGATGCGTTCATTTATTCTTTATTGTTGAAGGGTAAGGAAAACTTGAGAAGTACCACTGCTTATATCACTGGCTTTATAGTGCTGTAATATATATATTTCTGTTTATGTATAGTGTGTGCTGGAAGAAGAGATTCTATAGGCAAACTCCCATCCAAATTCATGCCCAGAAGTGCAGAAACCTGTTCAATAATTCGGACGGTGATGACCTCATAGGTACACATGTCTGTTATCTACTTTGGCTCATGTGGTGTGATTTTTGGCTGAAGAGAAAGCTTATGGCAAAAATCATATCAAGCTGGCCAAGCCAAAGTAAACACACACACATATTTTGAGGTCATTTTTGGCCATTGAGATCATTCAACCCTTTCAATATTTAAAAGAGAAACAAGATTTGTCATGATCATAAACATTTTATTTACTTTTTCCTCTGTTGCAACATGATTATTTTAGGTAATAAATCTAGCCAACAAGGAAATAGAGGACACTTATTGCATGCTAACAACATATGTTCACTGTTACACTAACAGGGCTTTATACAAGTAAAAACCTGACATGAAATTCAACATGGGATGAATTTGGCGGTCTCAGTTCATTTTGATGTTTATGAGTGTTCTTTACCACAAAAGCCATAAACTCACCTGGTTCTTACTGATCTTCCATAGCTGAAGGAACATGAGCATGAGGGACCCTCTCTGACTTAGTGATGATGTTTTATATACAGCTCTCACACGACTTAAGACAGGCTTGCATTATTGCTGCTGTACAGTGCTCCTTCTAGGAAAAATCTAGTATTCAAGGGTGCTGGTTGGTTTTATTTCAGTTCCCATGACTTCTAAATTCACTGCACCCGATGCCAAGCAAAACTCTACTAAAGCAAATCAAACAAATTCTTCCTTTTCCTGGTCCCTATCCAGCATGGTGACTCTGGAGCATATATATTTGCATAGGGGCTGATTCCCATTCCCCTGGACCAAAGGTCTGCTCTAATTGATTTCAGTGCAGCATGACAACAAATCTGAATTACTGAGAAAAAAATGGTCTCACAAATGGGAAAGGAACCATGACTATGAATGTTGATTTAGAAGACAGGACACGAGGTGAACACTGGGGAAGCTGAGATGCAATGTCTACTTCAGAAAATCCCTGTATGACCTCAAATGAATCATATAAACTCAAAGGTGTTTTAATTTCCAGACTGTCAGTTGAGGCTGATATTTTCCTTCTTGACAGAGATTAAATCTGTTAATGATATAGAGACGCTCAGATAAATGCTGCCAGATTCAGGAAAAGAATGCTGCAGGATTCATGCTTTTGGAGAAAGAATGCATAACAGAAATACAGCAAAGCAACTGGGAAAGTTTATCCTGGATATATATATGTGTGTGTGTGTGTGTACGTATATAATTTTGCAACAGAATCACTTTATTGCACAAAAGACTGAATGATGCAAGGAGAAGCAACACCTTGAAAGAGTCCCAGAGCACTTACAGTAAGAATCATATTCGGCAAGACTCAGGATGTATTTTAGCCTCAAAAAGGTTATGTTTATTAGTGCACACTTTGATGAGGAAGTAGTACATACCAATAGGAATAGATATATAGAGCAAAACAGTTGGTACTGAGGACCTGATGTTCATCGTATATAATTTTTTTTTTTACCACTGATTGCTGCAGGTGTGCATTAAGTGCACTCCTAGACTGTATATTTTAGTTTATTGTCCTCAGAAAAAGAACTACAGTGCTCCATCGTGCTAACCAAAGTGTAAGAGCAAGACTGTAGTCTGGATTCATTGCAGAGTTACATGCCTGACTATTAAAAACAGGGAGCTTAGTATGAATCAGAAAGAATGGCAGATAAATTGTCTCTCCATCAGGTTTCTCATACATTTCATCACAGAAACTTATATTTGATATACAGAAATAAAATAACAAGGACTGAAAAGAAAGACCTGCAACTACATGGGAAGAATAAAGTACAAATATTCTTTGATTACATCAAGATTAGGTCTAGCACAGGGGAATTTGATTTCTAGTGGTTAGTTCCTGATGTCTGGTGAAGACAGGCTGTTCTACATTTGCCAAGATTCCCTTGCACAAGTGTGACTGAAACAAACAAACAAAACATTTTATTTTTTTTAAGTTATTGGGGTACTACTATATATAGGCATTAACAACAAAACCATGGAAAAGTTGACTTGGATGTAAAGTACCATCATTTTCCTTTAACAAAACCAGTGAGAAACCATCCTGTTTTCCTGAAATCCACCACGAAGGAGCACACAGCATACAATTCTCTCTTTTTGTTAGAAAAAACAAAAAATATTAGTGCAAGGTTAGCAAAAAAAATAGACTTAAATGTTCCCAAGTTTGTTTCATGTAACAATCAATTAAAAATACAGATCCTGAGTACCCTAGGTAAAAAGAGGTCCAGCTCAAAATCTCTCAGTGTCATACAGTTTATAGTGTTTTTAATTGTTTTCATGATAGTCTTGCCTCCCCTGCTTTCTGCCTCCAGAAAGAGTTCCAGTATCTTACACAGCGTTTTCATCTTCCAAGAAAAACTGCTGACATTTGCAGCCAACACTGGCTTTTTTTTTTTTTTTTTTTTACTTTTTTTTTTTTTTTCTCCTGCTATTCTCCTACCTTCTAGGTCTGTCTGGTAGAGAGAACAGGCTGAAAATGTTCTGGATGCAGGGGTGGACAGAAGAAGTACTTGAAGAGAAAGACACTAAAAGTGTGTTTGGAGGGTGTGTGCTGAAAAGGTAATAGAGAGGGAGAGGCAAGGTAGGCCAGGGTGCGTCAAGCCAAGCCAAGCCAAGCCAAGCCAAGTCAAACCCTCTTGAACTTGTGAAGGCCTTTCAAGAACCTCTTTGTGGGCTGTGGATACACTGGTGTTGTTGTTGCCTTTCTCCTATCCTCTCAACAAAAGCTTTGGAAATGGTGAACTCATCTCTGACTTCAGACAGGACTGGGAAAACAGTTTCTAATGGGTTTTTATAAGCTCCTGATCCCAACACAAGTTAGACTCCATCACTGTGGGAGAATACAGAATTACATGTGGTTTTAGCTCTATCCATTCATCTTCAGTGAATAAAGGAAGATTTGTGCTGGTATTTTCACTATTTTCACTATATATGTAAAGTAATCCCAAGGAGATCTGTAAAACTGCAAATGCCAACTCTGTATTCTAGTGGTTTTTGGAAAAGGATTATAGTTAAAAAATATTTTTGATCTGGTTCTTAGGGACATGGTTTAGTGGGTGACATGGGGTGATGGCTGGATTTTGAAGGTCTTTTCCAACCTTAATGATTCTATGATTCTAAGCACTGAATAATGAACTAATCATTTAATCTTTGTACTATATATTGTCTTCTGGACTCATGTCTGGATGCCTACCTGGGCAGCCTGCTCTAAGGAGCCTGCTTTGGCAGGGGGGTTGGACCAGATTATCTTCTGAGGTCCCTTCCAACCCCTTCGATTTCGTGATTCTGTGATTCTATTAGGAAGCTAATTTGGTAAGATTCACAACATTCATATGATGAACATATGATTCATTCATATGATTACAATAAGGTACAATTCATGTCCTATTTTCCATATGGACAAACATTCAGTACTGCTTTTGGTAACAGACACTAGATCTCATTCCAGGCTGAAGCCAAGATATCCCCAAAAGACTTCGCAAACTAATATAATTTCAGCTGTCCTCTGCTGGAGAGGTGAGTGCAGCATTACTCAGTTTTGAACTATTTTGGTCAGAGAAGTTATATTTAAATAGAGAAACTAACTTTGTAACCATTATTTCCACAGATATTCTTACTAAATCACCATATATACATATATATTTTCATTAAAATAAGGTCATTCATGATAGAGATAAGATTTGGATTAAGAAACAATCTTTTTGTAATAAAGCTTCTACTCCACTCTATATCAATGTTTATATATTTATGCAGTATATAATCTATGATCAGATGTATGTAGGAGATCTGTTTGTACATTACAGAGGAAGAAAATACAAACATACTGGGATTTTTTTTTTTTTAATGTGAAATAGAATATCATGAGGTAATCAAATATGTTGGAACATGTTGATGTAAAATGTAGAATTTTCTGGACCCTGGAATTTACCTGTCAAAGTAAGAACACATTTAAGGTTTGATTGTCCTCTCTCCTTACATGTGCAGGTCTCCCATTAATGACAGTGGGAGTTACATACACAAAAGGGGATAATAGACATAAATAGTAAACAGAGTGGGAGAGTAGGAATAGACTCCAGTGAACCTGAAAAATGCATTATTCCCTTTGCATCACTGTTATTTGCATTTCAAAGAAAGCAAAATTTTGAAGCATAAAAACATATTTTGACTAGTTCTCATCTTGGAGAAATGTTATGTGAAATGAAGGATAGATAGATGCTGGACTGGAAGCTAATATATGATAAAAATAAAGCTGTTAACAAGCTCCACTGAACACAGGTGGGCTGTGAATCAAAGTGTCTTAACCTATTAACCTCTACAGTGTGGATCCTGTGCAGTTTTTCAGACATCTTGCTTTTTTCATTACTGATGTAGTTTTTTTTTTTTTTAAAACCTTTATTATATGTTCAGAAGAGAATAGCTCTTGGAACTACTCAAGCTCCATTCTTTTATCTGTTGCTGATACTATTGATAAATAGAAACAGCAGAGATAATAACATTTAAATAAGGCTGTGGGGTTTCTCATTAGACTTAATTCCCTTCTTAGTCAAACTTTTACTGTTTTACTGATGGATGTTCATTGACTTTGGTGTTACTCTTAAGTTGTCCTGGAATGGAGAATCAAGCTTATTGGTCTTAACCCTCTGCAAGTAAATCAGTGTTCATGTAATGGTTATTCTTGTATTAGAGTCCTTTCACCTTAGCACAATACAAACAGAGATAGTTCCATAAATGTTCTCCTAACAGACAACCCCAACCCATTCTTCTTATCTGTAAAGGATTTTGTGCTGTCAACTAGATCGAACTGCAGATGACACTGCCTTGTTAGAGTTTAGCAGGCAATGCTCTGGAAAACTCACTGCTAATTTTTTCTTTGATATTTCAAAATAACATCTGCATGTGGCTTAGCACAAAAGACTGAAAGACCACAAGGCTTCAAGTTCACCAAAAGCACCTAGTACTACCAGTGTGCTTTAAGTTCAGCCTGGAAACGAACAAGGCAAGCACCATTTCTGCTAGTATGCCTAAAGTCACATCCTGGATGTACAGGGTTAAACTCTCACATCTTAGTCTCCTAAATAGGGCAAGAGTTTTGATAATGCGGTGGTTTCTGTACTGGCTGGGCACTTGCTTAGATTTCTCTGAAAACCAGGAGAGTTGAGAAAAGGGTATATACCTCCCTAAGTTTTGCTCTAAGACAGTTATGACCAACACATCAACATCAGTATGAGTGGCTGGAAAGCTGCCATGAGTGGCTGGAAAGCTGCCTGGCCGAGAAGGACCTGGGAGTATTGGTTGATAGTCGGCTGAATATGAGCCAGCAGTGTGCCCAGGTGGCCAAGAAGGCCAACAGCATCCTGGCCTGTATAAGAAGCAGTGTGGCCAGCAGGTCTAGGGAAGTGATTGTGCCCCTGTACTCTGCTCTGGTGAGGCCGCACCTTGAGTACTGTGTTCAGTTTTGGGCCCCTCGCTACAAGAAGGACATGGACGTGCTCGAGCGAGTCCAGAGAAGGGCGACCAAGCTGGTGAGGGGTCTGGAGAACAAGTCTTACGAGGAACGGCTGAGGGAGCTGGGCTTGTTCAGCCTGGAGAAGAGGAGGCTCAGGGGCGACCTTATCGCTCTCTACAGTTACCTTAAAGGAGGCTGTAGAGAGGTGGGGGTTGGTCTGTTCTCCCACGTGCCTGGTGACAGGACGAGGGGGAATGGGCTAAAGTTGCGACAGGGGAGTTTTAGGTTGGATGTTAGGAAGTACTTCTTTACCGAAAGGGTTATTAAGCATTGGAATGGGCTGCCCAGGGAGGTGGTGGAGTCACCATCCCTGGAGGTCTTTAAAAGACGTTTAGATGTAGAGCTTAGCGATATGGTTTAGTGGAGTACTTAGTGTTAGGTCGGAGGTTGGACTCGATGATCTTGAGGTCTCTTCCAACCTAGAAATCTGTGATACTGTGATACTGTGATCAGTAATGAAGCACTGAAACATACCTGGACTAAGTACAGTCTTGGGTACCATTTTCATAGCAGCCTCCTGTGTTGTTCTGCCCAGGGTATTTTTTCCACTTTTTAGCACCATTCAATAATTTTTTGGTGATTTTTTTTTTTCCAAGTTCTGTTTCTTTTTCTTTTATCTCTAATTATTTATATGTATTATTTTTCCTTTTTTTTTTTTTTTAATAATCATAGATCTGTCTCACTGTTTATTTAATTACATTTCTTGTTGTAATAATGATTAAAATCCTATTAAAGTATTTTACAAAAGAGCTCATGAAGCTCCTGTCATCAGAGACTGCTTTGTCCTTTTCCAAAGGACAGAGCTAAGCCAGCATTGGACCTGCAGGCCATAGTTTAAGATTAAATGTAGTTCTACAGCCCTTCAGTGCTTGAGTGTTGGAGGTAGAGGAAAGCAAATGGAAGGAGGTTTTGTGATTCATGATGGGCACTGAGAAAAAGGAAGACTTTTGTCTATTGAAAACATGGATGAAGGCATACTTGAGCAGTGAACTTAAGCGTTCAGGCCTCCAAGGTGCTAGCAATGTCCTGTGTCAGGGAATGTAACACACCCAAAGGTTGTGTGTTTTTAGATGACACTCAGATCTTTTCTGTAGACTGAACTATATCTGCTTGTTTATTTCATTGGTTCCTTTCTATTTTTATTTTTTACAGAAAACACTGAACTTCTCAGACAGTGTTGAGTTATTCCCTTAGTGATCAGAAAGAGGGAAAGCATCATCATCACAGGAACAGATTTGTCCAGCAGGAATGCTCTGCACCAGGTCTGAATCTATCATTCCTCCAAACTACAGTCTTCACCTTTTTAATAGGAAGAAGAGGCATGTCAAAAGTACCAGTCCTACTAGTACAGCAAGTGTTGATTTAGACATACTTCTATTTCTGTTTTCCTTCAGGCTATGCTTTCTTTTTGGATACAGGCACTGGAGAATTAGTTTGACTCAAGAGTACAGTTGCTAAATTATACACACAATGTGGACCATTTTGAGATACCTTTATTGTGTTTATTACAAGGAGTGGAATTTCTGTACTTTGAGTTTTCCATGATTTAAAATATTTCTTGTATGTGTATACTTCTCCTGGCTACCTTACTGAAGGAGGAAAAGAAGAGATAAAAAGCATTGAAAGTGATTCAGATCTTCCCTTGGTGAGAATGGCAGACTGAAAATCTTTTCATTATTCGTGGAAACCTGAAAACCTCTGTGGATGGCCTGCTTCAGGCAGTCAACTTGTTGTTGTACTTGTGTTTCTTGGATGTCTATTCTGCTGTTACTTATAGACCAGAAAACCTGGTCTCATGCCGTCTGAAATCCCTGTCAGTACTGCAACAAGCTCCAAGAACAAAGGCAAGCCCAGAGCAGAGGAGAGGAGGCAATGGGTAGATACTTAGCATACACCTGCTGCAGATGAGATTTATGTGACCCATTTCAAGGATGATATAATAGTCTTTCTAGCAGAGCTGACATAATAGAGCTGCTCCAACAAGCAGACAGCTGACTTGGAAGGCTGTCTTGTGTCACACGATATCACACTGTATCCTTGTCCTTTCTGAAGAGGTAAACTGCATCCCCAGCAGATAGCAGGGCCCCAAATTGTGCAAAAGTTACAAATACAGTTTTATTTTCACCCCTTTTAACACAGTTACAGTAAAAAAAAGCATCACACACACTGTCATTTCTGGGCAGGCACAGAACAAATGTTCCTATCACTCTCCACTACAAACAGAACTTCTTTGCATTCAGATTATGTTTCCCCTATCCTCCATTCAATCATTGTTTCTATTTATTGCCTTTTTACTCAGATCTCCAGCATTCACACTCAGTAAGTTTGCAGATGACACCAAGTTGGGGGGAAGTGTTGATCTGTCGGAGGGTAGGGAGGCCCTGCAGAAGGATCTGGACAGGAGTGGTTGATGGGCAGAGACCAATGGGATGAGGTTCAACATGGCTAAGTGCCGAGTCCTGCACTTTGGCCACAACAACCCCATGCAACACTACAGGCTTGGGACAGATTGGCTCAAAAGCTGTGCAGAAAACGATCTGGAGGTATTGGTTGATGCTTGCCTGAACACGAGCTAGCAGTGTGCCTAGGAGAACTAGAAGAACAAGAAACAAGAAGGCCAACATCATCCTGGCTTGTATCAGGAATAGTGTAGCCAGTAGGACCAGAGAGGTGATTGTCCCCTTGTATTCTGCTCTGGTGAGGCTGCACCTAGAGTCCTGTGTTCAGTTTTGGGACCCTCACTACAAGAAGGACATCAAGGCCTTGAAACATGTCCAGAGGAGGGCTACGAAACTGGTGAAGGGCCTGGAACACAAGTCCTGTGAGGAGTGGCTGAGGGAACTGGGTTTGTTTAGTCTGGAGAAGAGGAGGCTCAGGTCAGATCTTATTGCTGTCTACTACTGCCTGAAAGGAAGTTGTGAGGAGGTGGATTTCGGCCTCTTATCACAGATAACTAGCAACAGGACAAGAGGAAATAGCCTCAAGTTGCACCAGGGGAGGTTCAGGTTGAAAATTAGGAAATTTTTTTTTTCTCAGAAAGAGTGGTTAGCCGTTGTAACAAGTTGCCCAGGGAAGTGGTCGAGTCACTGTCCCTTGGGGTGTTTAAGGAAAGGTTGGATGTGATACTTAGGGACATCATTTAATGGGTAATATTGATGGTAGCGGGATGGTTGGACTAGATGATCTTGGAGGTCTTTTCCAACCTTAATTCTGTTTTTCAGCCTACAATCCTATGATTTCTCCTTTTTCTGGACCCATATTAATACTCCTTCAACACTAGTGACACTCATTTATAAGATGTTGGTATTTTTAAGCTGACATTAGAAGATGGGCAATTACTGAGATGTGATGCTTTTTTTCACTCTGGAAAGTATTTACTAGCTGCTAACCCTAATTCTTAGGCCTATAGGTAATCTGTAGGTAATTTCAGTGCTGGCTGCAGATTCATGTTTAGTTAGCAAGATATCTGGGTTTCAGTGCCTTTACTTAGCCATTAGGAAAAGATGTGCCTGGCTCTACTGGGAACTATGCAAATTTGGGGATGGAAGGGTATGCTTCCACAGTGGTGTGGAATTGATGGTGTGTGCTTCACTCGTTCCTTGGCACATGCTCCAGAAGTGCCCGAGACACTCATCTGGATAGAAAAACAGGAAGAGCTATATCATTTTTTCTCCTTTTCTGATCTTTGCCTCCATGAACAGCTGAAATCCGTGACATTCTCAGATATTTAAAAGATGGTTGGAAGGTGCTAGAACAATGTTAAAACACTTTAGACGGTTGACACATGCTGTCATCTTGGGTATAACACTTTGAACATGTAGTCATTGGGTATGAAAATCTTTCTACCCCAACACATATCTGTGTTGCAGAGACAGCTATAAATGATGTAGCTCTATTATATGGCTCTGTAGATTTTTACAAAGCACAGTGGAGGGACTGCATGAAAGAAAATGCATAGAGATGGCCATATCAGCTTACATGAAGGATAAGTTTCCTTCCCTCCCTCCTGTAGCCCAAGCAAACCGTATGCTTTAATTAAACATAGCTCTTCAGCAGCCTCCATTATTGCCTTTACATAAACTTTGAGTGTTAGCTTAGAGCAAAAGAAGTTTACCTAAGCGATGCCTTTGGTTTCATGCATAAAGCCAAGATAAATTAAATAAACCACTCCTTTTCTTCCTTAACTGTATAATTTAAAAGCTTTGCATCTCTTACTGGCAAAGAAGTCCTTCTTTCACATCTTGAGTGCACCAAGTGACAGCAGAGTGCTCCATACTGCCTGGCTGTTCACAGCTATATTTTCAAAAGAGATTGAGGATTGTATCTCAATTTCCAGACATTCAACTTAATACATTATAAAAGTACCTGAGATATCAGCCAGACTATGTCACTGTCTGGTAAAAAATTAGGATAATTGAGGACATCCTCAGACCAGACACACAAAACTGTGATAATTAAAACACACTAATTAAATCAGATTAATTTAAAAAAAAACAAACAGCAACAACAACAAAATGCAAGAAACCCTTGTTGAATAGGAATCTTAAGATTCAGTCCATTACTAAAAATAATAAAGGATGTAAACTATTTTAATAACCTATCAGATGCTTTTACAGAAGGTATAATAAAGCTTGCTGGATTCCTTCCAAAGAGACAGCTTGAATCTGAAATGATGCTTCTGATTTTAAACAAAAAATGATACAGGTATTTGGACCTTCTCTTTGAGCATCAGCCTAGATGGCTGGACTCACTTGTTGGCCATTTACAAGGTTTACATGATTATCTCTTTCTGGGGTAGCAAACACCTTTTTGCTGAGTAGATCTTAGACTTTATGTCATTCCATCTTTCCACTACTTTTCATCTTGACAAGCATCTCAAACAGATTTCGCATGGGTGTTTCTTATAAGATGAGCCTTTCACTATGAAATCAATTTGATTTTATTTGTGTGAGCTAAGTAGGTGTGATGTAATTGCTTTGAATTTTATAAATCACTTTAGTTTGCAGGAGGTCTGTCTCTGGGTATTCACATATTTTTGTGTCCATAACTGTCAGTGGGGTGTCTTTTCAAGGAAAAAGTGTGATCACTCTTAAAGGGGAAAAAAAAAAAATACTGTCTTTTGAGTTATAACAGCAGCCAAATACCTTCTGAAACTGGTTAACTTATGTGCCTCTTGCATCTTCCTTAAGGTTAAAAAGAGCCACTTCATTTTAAAATAATGTAATAAAAACACTGCTGTCAGGCTGAGACCTTGTCTGCCAAGTCTAACCCTCAAATGAAGTTTTACAGCCAAGTTATAAATCCTTAAAAACTGGAGTTGCTAGTGAGGATATTGACAGAACCTAAGGAATCAGAGAGAATCTAAGGAGTCGTGTCCTGGAGGGGAGGGCGGCTCCAAAAGAGTGTTTCAAAACAAAGATACAGACAAATAGCAGAACCTCAGTCAGTTGCACAGATAGTTTGGCCATACATGGCAAGCATAATGCTGGTTTATTTATTTGTTTATGAGTGTGTATTAACCACCAGGGTTTGTATATTCTCAACCTCCCTTTGATCCTATTTTTAAAAACAAGAGTTCTGCCATCTGTAAACATTTCTGTGCTGACCATGCCTTTGGCTTAGTCAACATATGAAATGTATAAAGGCTTATTTTTTGATAAAAGAAATGGCTAAAAACAATTGACATTATCGTTTGAAGTTCATGGCATTTCATGCTAATTTAGTAATGTAGAAACGGAACAGAGTCCTGGATTTGTGTAAAGAACTTGTCCAAGGTTGTAACCCTTAACATACTTTGTACATGCTTTCTCTTTCTGTTTTTGTCTCCTATACAAGAAATTTAATATGATTTTGATTACTTTCTGATGAGTTGAAGTTTTGGTAAGTGCAACTTCAGTATTGGTGTTTTCTGTCACTGCTGTATTTGGACAATAATTTAGGAAGACCGCTGTATTTGCTTTATTGATCTAATATTAAAAGACTGTATTTAGAAACATCATGGAAAGACAAAACATTCCTACTGTATACCCAAACATTGGTCGTTTCAGCACATGCTGGTCTAAAATGGCTTCAATACAGACTTAAGGAAGAACATTTGAGATATATGTCTCCTTCATGGGTCTGACAGGCTGCCAGTAACTCTTGACATGACTTCAGTTGAGTCACTTAACTTTCCTGTATCTCACCAACTGGAAAATGAGGATTGAATGTGTATTAACTACAGAAATACTGTGGTATTTTACCAATCAGAATGGAAGGTAGTAGAAGGTATTACAGGGGTAGTTTATGGTTTGCAAAAGATATGAGCTGAGTTCTGAAGGAAAAAAAAATATTGTCCATATAACAAAATACCAGCTTTTCCCTGGCTAAGACAGTTTTTCTTTTTTTTTTTTTAAATCTTTGTGGTTAGTCAGCCTATACTCACTTAACAAGATTGGAGAAGAGTCTGAATACCAAAATGATGCAATCATAAGTGTCACAGAGTGATAGACAAACATCTTTTACCTATTCATACCTATTCAATTGATTGGATTAAGGTCTTCACACAGATAGGATCATATCCTTGGGCCAGTCAAAGACAATAACGGTCACTTTTGTCACTGACATATTCAAGGGCAATGATGCAGTCCCCATATACTGAAGTGAAGGACAGAAACACTTGCTTAGACAAAGCAAGACTTGGGCACTTTTGACAGGTGAGAAGCTTATGTGTGAGTGAAACTGTTTCAAAAAACAGTGATCAAAGATTTTCTAAATGCAACAGTGCAGGACTCCAAGCAAGAAACTGAGCAGCTGCAATTCTTTTATGAGTCTACATTTAAGAAGTAGCTCACACAAATATAAATGGGGAACTACAGATTGGGAACATCAGCGTGGAGTCCAAAGTCCAGGAACTTGATCTTTCAGAATGCCTACAGAATAACAGTAACAGTAAAACCCTCTAACAGGTTGAAATGAAGTAAGTGTTGGTCTATTGTGATAACGTGTATACCCATACATAGCCATTGGTCTGAAAACAGAACCCTGTCTCTGGCTAACCCGCGTCACTGCCTCTTTTCAATAATAAATGATGATATAAAAATAATAAACTATAAATGTCAATACAAAGACTGTGCAAACCTCAAGTATTATGATCGAGTTTTCCACACTAGGATTTGGAAAATGGGAAGCCTTGCTGCTCCAGTCAAAATTTGGGTATATAAAGGAATTCAGTCATGAAAAGTCCCACTATAACTATTCCAATAATTCTAAAGAATCTGAGCAATCTGAGCAAGTGTTTGCTTCCATTCTGTGCATCTGGTAACTCCTAGAGCTCCTGACCAAACCTGGGTCAGCAGTAATACCACGGTAACATCCTACTGTGTTTAGAATGTACAACAAACTGTTTGTAATTTTCAGGGTTGAAATACAAGCTGCAGCGTCTCAAGGAATAACAAGGGAAAAAAACAATGCAGCAAGCCAACATTCATCATGTGTTCTTTCTGTTGCCTCCCAGAGCTTTCATTTTATGTTTCAGTGAAAACTTTTGTGTCTGAATAAAAATTCAATCAGCTATTTGAACAGTAAATCCAAGATGGCTAGCACAATAGGAATGCTGCTAAGAGAAGGGTGGAGCAATTCCTGAAAGCTCAACTGAAAATTTTCATATTAAATACTATTCAGAAAGTACCATGTTACAAGTTGTTTCTGAAGCCTCCTAGCTAGTAAATATCATATTTACTTTGCTTTAAGATATAAGGCTTAATTCACAGTTTGTCTTTATGTTCCTTTCAAAGCTGTGAGCAAGTGCACATTGCTGTATTGTCCCATTGCAAAGGCCCATCTAGCTCAGTACCCTGTTTCCAGTAGGGGTATGGAATGAATTACTAGGCATGCTTAGGAATGAGGTAAGCATTCAGCAATGCTTCCTGAAACTGTTTTCCCAATTTCCAGCAAGTTATTTCTCAGAAATCTCCTGAATCAGAACACATATCTTAGTGCTGTATCTCTGTAGTTAGACGTGTGTATGAAGTGGGGAGGGAGATGGCATTCTGCAGATAGGAAGGAGGCTTCTTTCCCATTAAAGGCAGAATCGATATCCCCCTTGTCCTTCATGTTTCGGCTAGTTGTCTCAGGTATCATCATCAGCAAAACTGAAGTAGCAGAGATCTCACTGGACAATCCTGTCTGAGACACTGGACAAGTGGTTGCAAAAGTTGCTATAGTAAAGTTTCTTCTGTAGGCTGTAATCTTTGAAAGTTAGCACACTGGTTGTGGATTTATAGCTTCAGTCTTAAAGAGGGAAATACATACGTTTTCAACCTTTTTGTGAAATCATATTCAAGCTTAGGAACCTAAAGTTGGGCTCTGAAATCCATGTGAAAATGCAGACTGTGAACCTATGCAAATGAATGGCTTACAGTTAATTCTCCAAAACTGGAAAGATGTTTGGAGTGGACTAGAACTGGAAATGCCATGTATGGGACTTTGCTTGTTGAGGCAGTAGCACTCTTATTTTTATTTATTTATTTTTTATTTTTTTAATTTTAATTTTTATTTATTTATTTATTTATTTTTACACCATATGTTTAATATTTAGTAAGCAGGCATCTGTTTAATATTTGATTTTTTTTTTTGTAATATACCATTAATATGCAATCTAGCAAGTGATTAAGACCCAAAAGACTCCCTGTCTTGGTAAGCTGTGGAACATGCAGCAGTCAGGGCTGTGCTCTCCCAAGTGCTGGCAGTTCTCTCAGGCCACCAACAATTGTCTTCCATCCTTTTGTTGTGCAATATTAAAACTCTTCTGGAAAGGACATAGCAATGACCTGTCATGGCAAGGGCATATGGGGTACACAGAAGAGGCATGCTCAAGTGCATCCATGCGCTACAGATAAATGAATCCTTTAGCTTATTTTAGCTCAGAAGAAGAATGAAAGTCATTCCTGGTTGCATGCTCAGAGCTATTTTGAGTCTGGACCTGCATCTGTGAATATGTTTAGTGAATGTGGCTGCATGGAAGTGTGGGTTTGAACACCAGACTTGTTCTGTTCTCGAAGTGTAGATTTTGTCTTAATGCACAGTAATAATATATTAAATAACAAAATCAACATCTATCACAGGTAATTTGTTACCAAATTTATCCATCTTTGTATAAGAAAAGTTTTGTTTTAGGCTTTCTTTCCTTTTTTATTTTTTATTTAATTAATTAATTTATTTTGATGTGTTTTAATAATCAGCAGACACAGAAGGCCCAACAGTTTGGAGAAGCAAGCCCTGCATTTTGGGAAGTTGGCAGACCTACTGTGGTTATTTAGAGTGCTGGCATGTTTCAGGGGGAGTTTGAATGGGAGAAAATGTAAAACATCAAGTGGAGAGAGAAGAGTGCATTTGGTTTAACCCAACTGTTCTTGCCCCATGGTCTGATACTGTAACTGGAAATAAATTTGACTTGTTTACCAAATACCTGAGAAAACTTTATCATTGAAATGTATGGTTTTCAGGGTTATAAAAATGTAGAAAAAAAGATACGCAGACAAATACAAAAAAAAAAAAACAAACCCAAAACAATAAACCAAACAAAAAACACCTAAAGAAATGAATAATGGCTGACATGTATATTATAAACTGTGTTGTAAAAGCTCCCTTACATAGGTCTCTCAATGTTATCTTCCATGTTGAGCTGTTTAAATCAGAAATATTAGATATTTTACCTGAGAACTATGGAAAAGTGTATATCTCTGTATGAAAAATTAAATGTCAGATCTCAGGAACCATCTTTCAAGATCAACGAAGATCCACATAGTTTTGTGTAAAGACAATCAGATGCAAGATTTCTTTCCTTTTTTTTTTTTTTTTTCCTTCCTTTTAATACTTTACTGCAGGTTTAATTGCAGCAATATTTCAATGCCAAAGAGAGTAATTTGCAGCTTGAATACAGCATTAGATCTGCAATACCCAACATTTTAAAACCTCAGTATAAAAATGAGCATTTGGTACTAGTACCACAAGAATTCTCATTTCCTGTTCAACCTTCAAAGAAATTGAAGTTAAATGTCTATATTAACGTTTATAAAATTTTAGGAGTGATTCCCTTATTACATAATTAGCTTAAGCACTCTGCATATCTGCCGATTAGAGACATTACTCAGAGCCTGCCCTGGAACATCTGCATTCCTAGACAGAAAAAGATACTAATGTGGCCCTGGGGGAGAGCTCTCCATTTTGACAAAATAAAACATTCTTGGAATACAGTTATTACAATTCATAATTGTTCACTTTAGGGAAAAAGAAAAACAGTAAAAAAGTATCTTGTTAATAAAACAAAGATTTCTAATAGCTCTAAATTCATATTTCAAAATATTCTGCAGTTGAGGATGCAGGTTGCTGGGGGGGTTCTCCGTGTTGAGTATAATGAGGAAGTACAAAGAGGAACTCTGACTGCATACAGCTCCCCAAATTTGATCAGATAGTGGCAATAAGGGTAATGCAAATAGGGATAAGTATTAGAGTCTAGGACCGTGATTCAGCTGATTAAGGATGAGCCTAAATTACATTGATTTAGAAGTAGTAAAGCATGTGAGAGGCTGCATTTGTGACACTTACCAAGCTATGGGATTCATCAAAAGAAACATGGAAAAAGGGAAATGAGGCAGAAATTCAACTTTTTTAGAGTTATCACAGCAAATAATGACTCCTCAGCAGGTATGTTCAGCAGCTGCTACACTGTTTAAAAAAATCTCTTAATAACCACAAACTGGTGTTGCATCTTCTCCAGAAGTGTGACAGAGAGAACTAAGGTGATGTCTAGACTGTTTACATCAAGTGGGTTAAAGTATAGGGCATCCAACTAGTGAATCATAGTAGTGTGGTCCCCAAGAGGAACTCAACCAGAGTTGCAACATACGTATCCTGCTGTACAGAGTTACTCATCCTGGAAGTCTGGAAAAATGGTGGCCTCTTCATCAGTGAAACTCTTGATAGTTCTGGATTATTTCTAACTCTTGGCAAAAACAAACAAACAAAAAACACAACAACAAAAACAACAACAACCAAACAAAACCCAACAACCTAAAAAGAAACAAAGAACCCAAACACTTAAACTCTTCACATTTAATTGAAAGAGACCTAAAATTTTATTCCAGAGGGCCAAATGTCTGTTTTGCAACTTCAAAATCTCTTGAGAAGAAGCAAGATAGCTGTAGCTCTCACTACACTTTTAAACAGATCTGAATATCTCTGTCCCATCTGGGTGACCTTTAACAAAGCAATTATCATTCCTGTTTGTAAGAACAGTGCTCCTATTTTGTGCCTACATTTCAATACGATAAAAACTATGGAGAAACCTTATAAAACTTTCTGACTTTAAATTTCTTAGTCAGGTGGAAAAGACCCTTCTGAATCTATCAGACTTGCATACTCTTTGAAGTGGTGTAAAGTGATTAGCATAATGCCAAAGTCTAAAGAATCAAAACAATGCAGTTCACTACAAACCAGGACTGCTCTGTCCTGCTAAGGCATTGCAGACTACAGTCATAATGCTAAGTTAGACATATCACATGCTGTAGGTGCATAATATCAGCAGTTTTCTCCAGGGACTATGTACAGAGATGAACTAAAGAAGATGTGGAAAACAGGTGATCTGAATTGCTCATTCCTCTTTTGACTACTAGTACTACAAGAAGTATTTAGATGATCTAAAAACAGCCTGATCTGCAATATTCAACTCTAGCATTTGTTTTAAAACTTCTTTACCCCTCCAACTGGGAAATTTGGACATTTGGGGTTTTGATATAGATCTGTCTTTAAAAAGTTTTTTATTTGCATTCATACAATGCTAATAAACTATTAAATAATTATTAAAATACTTAATATA
Source organism: Anser cygnoides (assembly GCF_040182565.1). Classification (NCBI taxonomy): domain Eukaryota; kingdom Metazoa; phylum Chordata; class Aves; order Anseriformes; family Anatidae; genus Anser; species Anser cygnoides. Next base: position 49,207,089 of record NC_089874.1, read on the forward strand.
GCATCCATTAGTTATTATTGTGGCTTGAGAAAGAAGAAACTATATATATATATATGTATATTTAAATTTCAAACCTCCCCCTGACACTGCAGCTTTTTAAGTCTAACCCGAACTTTGATGAGTTAGCGTTCAGCTAATGAAGGACATAGAAGTAGGAGAGATTAAAAAAATCCATGGAAAAATAAGGTGAAGGCAGGAGTAACTATGTAAGAATGAAAAGTGAAGATTGCAGAAGAAAGACGACACAGAACAGAGAACGTCAACAGAATATATGTCTGAGTTTTTACACCAGAAGACACGAAGGTGATAGTATTACATTGATGGAGTTTTTGTTAGATTGGTCCACAAAAATCCACACATAACTTTTTCCCATTATTAACTAAGAGTGCTGCTGGGACTGATCTTCCTATCTACTGTATACATACATAAGACAACTGTACATGTTTTCACAAGAAGGATCTTACTAGTGGTTGTAAAGAGTCTTAGCATCAAGGTTCTTACTGATATGTTCATTAAGTATGATTTCAGTGGATATCCCTAAAAGCAGTGTTGAAAATCTGTGATTTTTGGTCAGTGCATGAAAAGAGGAGGGTTAAGCTAATGAAGAATAGCTTGTACACTACCTAGTAAATTTAATCACAGCATGTTTCTTCTTCCTTCTTTCTGACATTTAGGTTGGTGTAAGCCATGGCAATGAGAGGATAAAGCAGTAAAAGCAGTAAGGAGAAAGTAGGTTGGTCACATTTCAGGGAGAAGGTAGGAAAGTATTTTCTGCTTTTTCCTTTGTCTGGATGTGAACAAAACCAGCACATATTTTAATATGAACCCTAAATCTATTGTAGCCTTCTCTACCATCTGGGTACCATGCGCAAAATTAGATAGTAAGGAAGTCAGGAATGTCTTTACTTCCTGTCAGTATGGACTTTTTCATGTTCATTTCACGGTGGTTTCTCCACTGTCTGTGGGATTCACCTGACCTGTGGTAGTCCTAGGAGACAATACCCAATTTAGTTGGCTGCTGGCAGCACAGTATCCATGGGTTGCTGGAGGATTTACTCAAGATTTACTACCTTTCAATCTTCAAAGATTATTTTTCCCTGCCCTACCCACCAATCTTTTAGTATTTTCTTGGAAGGAAGTTAGAAATTCTAAGATAGCTCTTCCAATTTTATGTAAGCTGGACTGGATTCTTTGCATCCTCTAGGTAGAGAGCAAGCTTTTCATTTTTCTCTTTTAAATTGAGTGTAGCTTTTCTATAGAAGACATGACCAAAGCTTCAGAAATTACAGACAGTAAAACAAACAATGAGCTCTTTAAACTGACTAGTGGCTCCTAGGAACTGTTTTCACGTAGAGAAAAAAAAAACAACAAAGAAACAATGAAACAAACAAAAAAACCTACAGTCCTTAGAAACCTTAGAAACACGGTGGAGTAAAGTGTTTTGTCATGTTATTTAATTGCACTAGATGGAGAGAGACTGGATTTCCAGTGGCACAACTATGGATCCCCACTGATTGAACTGGTCTAAGAAAAGGAACTGAATTGTCTAATCAGTTACAGTAACTGGTCTGGTTGCTCGAACAGGCCATTTGCTAGAGTACTGTTAAGTATATGTTCCTTAGATTCAAAACTTATGAAGGTACTTTGTAAAAAGTTGCCATGTAGATTGTGACAAGCAATATGTATTTACACAGGGCACTGATAATTTTGCTGCAACATTAATACAATTGTGCTTTTATACAGAAGGAATATGAGCAAGCTTTTGTTATTGTTGTATTTTCTAAGAAACAGAAAATGAACAACACAAGGTATAAACCTCTGGCTGTGATAAACTGAATTAGTGGATATTAGGGAACGTATATGGGGGACAAAGACAGACTTTACACATCATATGGTCAGCTGAATAATATAAATAATTCACAACAATCTGGAAAGTGGGCATAGTGAGAATAGATTTGGGGTAGGATTCTCAAAGCCTTCAGGAAGCTTGGTCCTTGTTGCTAATTAATTGGAATTTTCAACATCTGGCAAAAATTCTAGCAGACAGCCTGCAGGATATGATCTGTAAGATTATTAGCCCAGACCAAGTAAGCTTTGTAAATGAATGACTACGACCAGAGAATTACAATGAAAATACTGAATATTATCTAAAAAGCTAGTGGCATGCAGGAACCCTGGTAGCCTACACAGCCAATGATAAAAAAACCTTTGACAAAATAAACCTGAGGTTTCTGATATGCACATTAGGAGAGAAGTCAGATATTTTTGAGCTGGTGAGAATTTTTGTAGGAGACTCTCAGAATAATTGACATTTTAAACACTACCACTGCAAGGAAGCTTTCAGGTAGAAGATGGTGCAAATCAGGTGGATGTCTCAGGGTTCTTTTTTTTTTTTTTAATATATTTGGAAGAAGAAAAAGTTAGCTTGGATAAGTAACATGATTGCTGATTATACTAATGTGACACAATAGCCACATAAGTAGTTTACAATAGTTAACATGTATTAAAAGTTAAAAGACTAGTTAAAAGACTATCTGTAGCAATAATATTTTCTTTGCAAAGCTTGTGGGTGTTTAATTACATCTCCCCTCCTCATGGTTGTCAGAAAGTTCCTGTGACTTATTTCCAGAAAAGAGTAATTTTCACTTGCATCTGCAATGCTTCCACAAGCTTAACATCACTGACATATACTCAAGGAAAAAGAAATGTCTATACAAAAGACAACTCCACCTGCTTTGGGTACTGAAATATTTTCTACTAAATAGTATCTTCAATAGGAACAATGTTTTCAGGCCAAATCAACTGAAGCATGCATATAGATAAATAATTTCTACAAACGTACCATTGTTTTCACTGAAGCAAGCCCAATATGTGAAATATATTCTGTGATCTGGTCTCCATGGACACTGATAGCAGTATATAAAAGTTTCTTGAATGCAATAATTTTGCCATGAGCATTTTAAAAATCTGACCAATCATTAGAAGCACACCACAATGGGAATGTCAATACAAGGCAATAGCTGATATGTTAAAAAAATAAAGAAGCCTATTTTAACCATTCCTTATTTATAATACATCAAATGTCTTCTTCAAAGACTTCAACCTTCTGGCAAAGAAAGTTACTTAAACCATATCCTTGAAAATCACTTGAGTTACCACATACAACTTAATTCAAAGGGCTATTTTTTTGGTGAAAACCAGTCTCTGCCAATCTTATTTCAAAACAAAACAAAACAAACAAACAAAAACCACAAAAACCAAACTCTCAAACCAAAACAAACAACCAAAAAAACAAAAGCAAGTTTTCCTTTAATAGGATAAGATAAATGATACTGCCAGACTGCCTGAGACTATATCATAAGTACTACTCTGAAAATAATTTCTCTTCATGTGTAAACTCCTCAGTGTTTCTAACCTAGTCTTTCTGTGGGTACTGAAAGTTGTTCAACCTGAACTTACACCAAGGAAATAAGGATCAAAATGTTCCTCAAATGATTTACTATCACTATCACTTGCAACTAATGAGTATGACCTTCTGATGCGATACCTAGGAAAGACAGGAAGAAGGAATAATGCTGGATTTTGCAGCCTGTGACCACTCCTCTAGGCCTGATAACACAAGCTCAAGAAGGGGAACTGATCCTCCAGTCTGAGAGTGTACAGGAGACCATGCATAAAAGTTATATGCCTGTAAAGGTGAACACCACTCCAGCAGTAGTTATAGAAAGCATCATTTCATAGCTTCATAGAGCAAGAATGACACTAAACATGGAGAAAAGTGGCAATAATGAAAAGCATTGTCAGATTCAGATTAGAAATTGGATGTAAATTTTTATCTTCTAAGATGTTTAGTCACTGAAACAATCTGAGAATTTTTCCTCACTTGATGGCCTTACATCAAAGCTGAGAGTGAGTTTGTTTGTTTAACTTCAGGTGTCTTCTGTGTGGACACGTGTTGCTGAACAGGTCATCAGACTTCCTTCAAATTTATTGTGGATTTGTAAATATATATAGCATGTGGTTCATCCAACCTGCTTTAGGAAGTCTTAAAGAAAACTTTTAACTTATTTATTTATTTATTTATTTATCTATTATTTTAGGTAAATGCTGATAAGAACCTATTATTTTCTTCCTAGAAGACTAGATCACACGTGGACACATCATATGAATCTCACTCAAGTCATGCTCAGGAGAGCAATGGAAAGCTACGAAACTTAAATGGAAAAATGCCTAGGTAAAAGCTTAAAGCTAATATTGTGCAGGAAGCTAGAGCAGATCCTTAGACAGATCTCTCTTGTCTTAAAATTTCAATTCTAATAAATAATGCCTGGCTAGGAATAAAATCAAGACTGAAATTATGTCACAAGAAAATCCAATAGTGCTAGTTAATTTTAAAACTAGTCATCTAGTGTCTTCTCAAAAGTCTAGTAATACTGGCAGTAAAGGATACATAAACCATACTGCAAAACTTAACGTCTCCCAGAATAGCTGAAAGTAGTAAATTGAAATGGAAAAGGAGCACAGATTTGATTTTTGAAAGGTACAGTGAGAAAAACAGAAGGAGCAGAACCTCAAAAAATACACATGCGAAGGTTTTCACTTAAGTCTGTGTTTTTATTGCCTGTTAAGATGTACAAAGGAAGAAAGGGAACTGTTAAAATGGAAACTGGCTTGTATATAGTATATATACATTTGTACATTGTGCTATATAGCTCTTAGGAAGACATAGTTTTCAGGTTCTCTCAAAATGATGCTGACTTCTCTTGGCTCATGAATGTTCAGGCATTATTAGACATAGAACTTGAATGCAGAAATGAGCATGACAGGATTAGCCATTTTGCATCCATTAGCTTTAGTCGGAGCATCAAATGCTCTGCACCATGTTAGCTAGGTAGATGTTCAGCTCTAGTATCATTACTCTTTGCTGATATATCATATGTCTAATTTATTAAAGTTTCTCTTTTTCTGTTATTCTTTCCTTTTGGTAGCCAGACTCATATTCATTATGTAAAAATAAATATGGACCATATATTTTGATTTTTTAATCAAAAAATTTCCAGTGAATGAGTACATACTACTTATATGGATTCTGTATTGCAGTGTTTCATAACACTGTTGACAAGTCACATCATTTTCAAGGTTCTTAAAAGCAGTTAAAATAATGTTCATAGTAGCAATAATTAGCAAACAGACTATATGAATAATCACAGTCATTCCCACAAAGATTTCTTGTTTTCACAGACCAATCCATTACCTGCTTCAATGAACCGTCTTGTTGTTAATTTGCAGGGTTTTCACCCCTAGGTGATGGAAATACCTGCCCCCTTCCTAGTCTCCAGTTAAGTATGGTTTTCAGTAATATGTATAATTCATGAGAAAAATTTGTTTGTCAAGCATTCCAGACAGGTCAGTTAAATCCTAGATCAATTGATAATGTTCACACCAACATGGCCTGGAATGAAAATAACCCTTATACTGACTTCAGTCTTTCCTTTAGTCTAACGAGTTGGGCTTCAACTTTTAAAGATGCATAGGTATCATTGTTATTTTAAGTAAAGATTAGCAGTAGAGCTTTAAAAAAAAATACAAGTGCTATTCTGAATGCTCTACTTATAATGCTTGCAACAAGTATAAAGCATTGTCACAAATGCATTCTCAATTTCCTTGCAGCAGCAATACGTGGGAAGCTGAATGGGGAAGACAATTTAGGTAGTTGTAGCTCATAAAACATCAGGCTATAATCTATCTGGAACAGTGAAATTATCATTCAACATATGCTGAGGGCCTAGACTGAAAATTCCATCTCCTTTGCATCTCCTCTCAGCCCAAAAAGAATCTTCTATCCTGTGCAACTCTAAATGTCATAAGCAAAATTTGAATATAAATACACATGACAAGAAGTAAAAATCAACTGTTTACATCATCTCTTCCTGTAGATAAAAGGTCTACTTTGCTATTTCCATGATTTTTGCATTCTTTTTCACTTATGCTTTTTTTTTTTTGCTAGCACGGAGCAGAAAGACAACATTTCTGTTCGGCATTGGATACTTCATAAAGGAGAAGGAAGAAGGAGAGCACTGCCCAGAGATTGGATTTTGTATATGAACTCCTGGACCTACTGATGTCGATGGGCATTTGCCCACTGATATCCATGGAAGCAAGGCTGTAACTAGGGCTTGATCTGAAAGAGAGAATTCATAGCATTTTGATGCCCATTAAGAAAATTCTGAATTTGGGGAAATAATATATTATAAATAATTTTAACAACTCCCTGTTCCAGATACACATACATACTGTATTTATTTGACTTATTTTTCCATTCATATTTAAAAGCATCAGTCAGTAATCTGGATCCACTCAGTGTAAACAAGTCTAAGTACTACAGTGCCCACATATAATTAAAAAACAGATATATGTAAATGTGACATTTTAGTGAACAGGTATAAATATATCAATCTGCTACAAGCTAGCATTTACAACTCATAAACATTATTCCCTTATTTCTCTGTGCCTACTGTGCATAATGCTGCAGAAATTATGATGTTTGTTGTCACATTGTGAAATGTACGGAACTTTATACAAATGTATGCAGAGAGATGCGATGTTTACATAAATACTTCTAACTAAATGCATTCTAAAAAAAAAAAAGCTTCCCTTCCCTTCCCTTCCCTTCCCTTCCCTTCCCTTCCCTTCCCTTCCCTTCCCTTCCCTTCCCTTCCCTTCCCTTCCCTTCCCTTCCCTTCCCTTCCCTTCCCTTCCCTTCCCTTCCCTTCCCTTCCCTTCCCTTCCCTTCCCTTCCCTTCCCTTCCCTTCCCTTCCCTTCCCTTCCCTTCCCTTCCCTTCCCTTCCCTTCCCTTCCCTTCCCTTCCCTTCCCTTCCCTTCCCTTCCCTTCCCTTCCCTTCCCTTCCCTTCCCTTCCCTTCCCTTCCCTTCCCTTCCCTTCCCTTCCCTTCCCTTCCCTTCCCTTCCCTTCCCTTCCCTTCCCTTCCCTTCCCTTCCCTTCCCTTCCCTTCCCTTCCCTTCCCTTCCCTTCCCTTCCCTTCCCTTCCCTTCCCTTCCCTTCCCTCCCCTCCCCTCCCCTCCCCTTCCCTTCCCTCCCCTCCCCTCCCCTTCCCTTCCCTCCCCTTCCCTTCCCTTCCCTCCCCTTCCCTTCCTCTCCCTAGGCATTTGGCCTCCCTTAGTCGCTCTATTGTAAACTGAGATGAGAGGCACCTCCAGGGGTTACTCCCTGTCTTCCCAGAAAAAAAAAAAAAAGTCTATATAAATAGGATGACTCGTTCCCAGTAGATGCTTATCCATTGAGTGCATGGGCAGATGAAAAAATTGATGCTGGATTTCTGGTGTTTTGCTTAAAGTTTTACAGAAGGTGTATTGTGCTCTGAGACATTCATTTTTTTCCTCCATCATGCTTTCTGTGTATATTTAATAAAAGTCACTTTAAGCTGGCAGATTGTTATTGTCCTCTTGCATAGAGTCTCTGCTCATGCAGGTCTGTAAATGCGACAGATTAATATGGCAGTGAGTGAGTTAAACTCAGAGGTCTGAGTCACAGAGATTGTCAGATGAGATGATCTCTTCTAGCTTTGAAGTCCATCAGGCAGGAGAAATTCTCCAATACACTCCAACACGGTGTTGGTCTAGTACTTATAAAACAGTAGTCAATTCATAAATGTAAGAAAATGTTCAAGTGAGATACAAGCAGATGACTGCTTTCTCTACCTATTCCAATAAGGCCTACACAAACACATGACAAAGATGAGAGCTTGTATCTCCATGGCTTCTTGGATACAAGAAAAATGTTATTGGGATTGGCACTCATCGTTATTTGTTACTTTCAGTGGCACAAAAACAAAAACCAAAAAACTCACATGAGCAACCTTTAACTTCCCAAACAACTGACTTCTCACTACTCTCATGACTGAACTCCCATCTACCCAACTTTAACTCAATTTACCCAGTTATATGCTTATGTCTAACACAAATGTCTGTCTTACCTGAGAGAGCAGTTTCACAAAATGCTGCCTTCGGTCATGAAACTATTTTAAGAAGTTTAAGCAGCCAGTGTGTCCTCAGCAGTGCCACTAAACTGGAAACTGTCTCATTGGCTGCAAAAAATATTCAGTGGATTTAAACAAGGGAACGTGATGGTCTGTCTGGGAAAGCCTCAAGAGGCCTGGGCTTTTGTTGCCCAAGAGAATATGGGACACTTGGGTCATCAGCTACTTCTGGTGAAGTATTCCTCAGCACTGCCTCTTCCCAGAATTAGCAGCATCAGCAGCATCAGCAGTAGCATCAGCAGCATCAAACCTAGTGTTCACAGGACATTTTCTCCAGCAGCTCTGCCACATCCAAGACCTACACCTTCCTATGATTGGAGTCCTGGATCCTTATTCTCCTGATGACAGAGCCCCATGTTACTTGTGTTGCTAAGAAATCATGAGTAAGGTCCCCCAGAAAATCTCACAGAGAATGATAGCAAGGCCAAAATATGAATTTGATAGGACAAATAATCAAATAGTTGGGAGAGCGAGAATATTATATGCTGATATATGGGTATGAAAATTGCAAAGAACTCATTCATATCAGTGCTTTATATGTGAAACCTGTATTTACAGTTTAGGATGTCTGCAGGCTGGATGGAGAAGGCAGGTAGGTACCAAGGCAGGTACTTAAAAAAAAAGAAATATATATATATTCTTCAAACATGTTCTTCGTTGGTGTGAATTTGTGTAGATACATTATCTTTAATGAATTGATGGTTGCTTCTACCAGCTGGTCCCGATTTATTTGTATTTTAAATCTTATGCTGTAGTGATGGTCAAAAATGCTGAAAAAAATAGCTTGTTTCTGGCTTGGCTTTTTGAATTCTATAAACTTCTAGCTAAATGATCATTTCATTGCCAGGACCAGAGATCACGCAGTCTCTTAAATGAGGGGGAATGTGTGGACTTAGTTACTCTGTGTTTCCTGATATCTAAACAAATCTAAACTGTATGTATATGAAAGAACAATTCCCTTATTAACAGGAAAGGTAAGCTCTTCAGGGAAGGAGCTCTCTTTTTCTTCTGTTTACCTAATTGCCAGGCAAATTCTTTTTATCGTATTTTGGTTATGCCTAGAGGCTAGGTCATGGGTAAGGGCCCCTCTGAGCTAGACACTATACAGAGGCCTGACAAACAAACCGTTTTTACCCTCACAGTCTTATAGTGCTGATTTATATAACCCTCCAGTTACATAAATAACACTTCAGCTATCAAGGTGTCCTTGTTCCACAGGGATGTTGTTTATGTCAAATGTTGTATTTAATTGTTCCTGTGCTCAGACAAGCACATGCAGTGCAAACTGTGGAACATGGACCAACCTAGTCCCATAATGTAGTTCCTCCTGCTCCTACCCTCTGCGTGCTAGAAAGCTAGGAGAAAGAGTATTAGTTCATCTCTGCTAGCAAGTGATGAAGCACAGATGAGTGGCTCAACTGAGTGATACAGTTGGTGCTGAGTACCCAGCACTCACACCATGTGCATTTTGGTGAGGTTTCCTTTAGAATAGCTCTGATCTGCTCTGTGAACTGAAAACTGTCTAGTGGTCGAAGTGTTCCTCATACAGTTTCTTCCAAAAGGAATCCAGTTTATGTTTCTGAGATTGCTGCACCCTGGAGAGAGGTAAATGAAATTGTTGGGGAGATTTGCTTCAGAAGTACCCTTCTGTCTTTCATTTAAAGGCAAATTAGATGGCTTTGGAGGCCCTGCCCATATCAAAAAGCAAGAAGGCCTTGACTGGAGATTGTATGGTGTCCTTTCCATCCTCTTTAGCCATGTTATGAGAAAAAAAGTAGGGAGAAAAACACATGGAAAATGGTCAGTTGCATATGACAGAAAACAGCACACATTTTCTTGAATGTCTGAAATGGGGGATGCAGGAAATAATTTATTTTATTACAAGTATGCATGTGTGTTTTTTCTAGGAATGACGGTCATTCAGCAAAATGGAGAAATAGGAGGTCTGATCCAAATAAGGTCAAGCTGCATTTCTACAACAGACATGATGTACCACATGATTTTACAAAGATAACTTTCATCTTTCTTGTCTGAAATACGCGTGAAATAATTGTATGTCTGGTGTTAACATTGGCAAAAAAACAATGGCAGTCTTCAGAGTTTAAGCTGACAATAATATGCTTAAGTTAATTCCTAAATAGGTTTAAGTGATTAGCTACACTTTTTTTCTCCCCCAGGAAATTGTATCATCTGGTACCATGACATCACTGTAGATTGTGCAATGTCATGTAAATCTGTACAAAACATATATTTTAAACATTAGTGTCTGAAATTTTAGTAGTAGAAAAAGAGCATAAGTATAGCTATTTAAGTAGAAGCTAGCTTTGACTAAGGGAATACATTTTGTTGTATTTTGGCTTTAAATGCAACATATATTTGAAATTATTTTCTTTTTCAGCTACCAGAGAAAGATGTCAGTCCCAGGTTGTATCAGAATCAGATGAGGACAAAATACAATTTCAAACAGGAAAGAAAGTTGTTTTTTTTTTTTTTTTGTTTTCCCATAGAAACACTCAACATGTCCTCACCTGGAGCCATAAGTTCTAAAGAAATACAAGCAAACTAGAAAGTCCAAATCCATTTAAAATACCTCACACTAAACATTATCCCGTAATCTTTCAAGGTCCTAGCCATGTGGTGGTCAAATGTGAGGTATCCTCTCTTGCCAGTATTTTTCTGAGAGAAGGCCAAATGTAAATGAACTTGGGAGAGTAGACTGAACATATATCAGGTTCAGGTTTGCCTTATACTTGTATGAGGAACAAGTTGGATTAGGTTTCAGCTACAGCCGCTTCATTTGGAGAGAAGTAGGTTAAAAACAAGCAGGTGGCAAATAGACAGTTGTGGAAAGATGAGCTACAAAACTGTCCACAAAAAAAAATAATAATTTGATTCCCTATTTTTATATCATTTTTCAACCCTTTGACCTTTTATTATTCCAACAGGTCATCAGAGACCACTAATGGGATAGATACCAGATACCCCAGAAAGCAGTGGGGCATAGTGTCTGTTTGAACTATTTATTTGAAATACTGTATTCTATGCCCAGGCAGGTCCTTAGAGTGCCATCAGGAATCTGAAAGACTCCTACATTGCCCAGTTAAGAGCCACCTGGAGTCATAAATAAGACATACACATTGAATGATTTTACGCTTTCTTTCTAGTTCATTGTGCAAGGTCAGATATACTCCTGAGAACTTTTTAAATATAAAATGATATTGGCTTTGACACATGGCCTATTTGTTACCTTAACAGGAAATAAAAATGTCAAAAGGGTCCAGAAATCCCACTCATCTCACTGTTTATAATTTTTTAATCTTCCTGGCTCCCTCAAAGTTTAGGTCTTTCCACCATTACAGTTTGCTTGGCTAAAGGCATAAGGAAACTTTAGGTTGATATTTGGTGTCAACTTAGACATTATTTGGTCTCTTGGGTGATAAGCAATCCCAAGGAGAAGCCAATAACAATAAACTGAATGCTATATCGTAGAAAAACAATTGGGAAGAAAGAAAAATGAGGAAAAAAATTGATGCTTCTAACACTATTCATTCTGTTCTACTATGTCAGCCCAGTTGTATCTTCTTGTGTTATTCCTCAACTGTTAAATGTTTTTGAGGTGTGGACTGTTACAATCTATCCATGGTAGAGTAAGGTTCACTATACTTACATTTCATGATGTTTTCTCCATTACTGTGGGCTGCATTGAGATCCTTGCCTGTTGTGTAAAGTAAACACATTATTATTATACTTCCTTATCTTTGTTACAAATATTAAGGACCAGTCCTATTTATGTCAAATAAAATTGTCCAGCTTTGTTAATTTAATTTTTCTTGTCCTTGTGTGGTCATGTTCAAGGGTAAATATTTGGCTTATATATTGAGTGGAATAAAGGGGTAGTGGGGTGGAACATAGCTAAGTAAAAGTCCTTTATGAACTTATTTTCATTTGGTATATCATATCCTGACACAGAAAGTTACACATTAACAAGACTTGTGACTACATGCTACTTTAATTGTTTTTATTTGGTACTCTGTATAGCCAGAGGCCTTTTCTATGTATTAATAAACATTACATTAATTTTCCGTTGTTCCTGGCCTTAAGATATCACAGGTCAAACTGGAGTCTCATGGATTCCACTGCAAAACAAGACCAAACAAAAATACCACATTGCATCAGGAAGTGATGTGACTAGTTGGAGTTTGGCTTCCAAACTTCAGTGTTTTACTCAACTTACAAAGCTGTTTTCCTGTGCAAACCCTTGTGGGAATCACTGAGGACAAACGTCTCACAGTTTTACTGGCTATCAATGCATCATTCTTTGACACACTATTAATAATCTGTTGACCTACATAAAAATTGGAGTTTCAGGGAAAAAGAAATTGTCCCATGTCTGTTTATTGATAAAATGCTCACACTGCATAGATACAAGAATATATTGGAGTAAGCTGCTTGTAGTTAACACATTCAAGATCCTACTTATTGTCAATATCTGACCTAAAACCAATGATTTATGTTCCAAAGAAAACGCTGCTTTTATATTTCTCCATTAGCCTTGTCTCTCACCAAAGACTCAAGCCATTCCCCCAACTACTGGTCTACATCTGGGTGACGTGAGAGATAATTGCAGGACGCTTACAGTCCTGATAAACTATGGTTTCCCTTGCTCTGCAGCCCTTTGATGTTGCAGACAGTTTCATGATAATTGATAATCTAATCTCTTCCCAGCCTGTTTTTTTTTTTTTTAGGTTTTTTTTTTTTTTTTTTAGGCTGCACTGAAACAGCAAGAAGGGGAAATATTACAGCATAAGTATTGATTGCTTCATACAGAGGTCACTGTGTGGGGATTACACTTTTATCACAATGTTCTTGCGAAAGGTGAAGTTTTGGCAAGATTGTAATAATAACTACAGAGTGCTAGTTAAATACAAGTGGTAGAGGGAAGAAAATGATTTTTTATTCTTAGTACCCCAAGGCTATACACAGCAATTACTATTGCGGAGGCAATAAAGAAGTTGTTAATTACAGGTTTTATACTCTTGTAGCCCAAAGTAGGAATGAAAGGACTAAAGGTTACAAGTAGTACCAAAGAAAAAAAAGACAGAAGATTTGCTGGAGACTTTTCTCTCTCCACGTCTTATTTCATATGCAGTGAAATAAGTTACTTAAGTTACAGTGGGATACGTTGTAACAGAGTGGCAATTTAAATTTGATCAGGATAAACACTTGAAATCTTACTTAACATATGGTTTACTTTATTTGCCTTTGTATTTTTGCTGTGATACAGGATTACCTAAAATTCCACATTGACTGCTATCATCTCTTTGAACAAAACCATTTCATGAACAAAACTTTTTCATGAGGGCAACATGAAATATTTATGTTACTGTGTATCAGCTTTAAATATGTTTTGCAGTTATTTTAGTGCCTGAGATACTAGACAGTGGTTTTGTCAAGGACTCTTTCCAGAAATGTAGGAGAAATGGTATTATAATTTACAGTATTATTAAGTATTATTAGGTATTATAATTTACAGTATACTTTAAAGTATATAAATATATGTATTATACTTTACAAGAATAATATGAAAAAGCACAGATGGCAAATATCTGTGTGTTTAGCAGAGGCAGTTTGTTTGAAAATGAGAAAAGTTTCCATTCTGTTCCATTGGACGAACTTATCCTTTGTGGTATGTGATATTCATGAGAATTTGTAGTACTGTACAATATGTTTACTAGGGGCATGTAATTTTCTGAATGCTGACAGGGATAAATATATGCGCCTGCACACACACAAAACTCACACATACTTAATGAGATCAAAATTAAAGTCTTCTGAAACAAGGCTGATTAATTAAAATTTAACAGACCTACACAAATATGAACACTAATATACATGGCTCATAAAGTGCTTTCAGACCACATCTTTAAAGGAGCACTGTAAGCACTAATTTCTCACCAGGCTAAACCCTCAACCGTGCCAGACAAGAAGTGGGATACCTGGTGAGTCAAAGGTACAGGTGGCTCTAGGAACATATCCTTCCTCTCTTGTCTTTTCTTCCCTGATGATACAACTTTACAAACTAGAGCTCTTTAAGACAAACTGTATTTCCAGATTGCTGGCAGGCAACATACTCTGACCTTAACCGTTCTCACCCCTCAGGCCTTTAAAGTAGAGAACAGGGTAAGAAGGGCTGCTGCAGAGCCATCTACACTGATTTTACACCTTGTGAGAATTCATCCATTCCACTACACTCAGCCTTTTTTTTTTATTATTATTTTATTTTATTTTTTTTTTTAATTGGGTTTAGGCAGTGATTTATTTGCAAAAAATCAATAAAGTTGAATTTGACAAGGAATAGGCCTTATAAGCCAGGTGGAATTGGATGTAATTGGGAAATACTGTGGTACTCCAGCATTCTCTTTTTTAATTCCTCTTTTTGCTCTCTATGTTCTCTGATCTTTTAGATGTATGTTAGTGGCTTACCTGTAGGTATTTAGATAATGAACCCGTTACTGTTGCTCTTTCTACTCCACCATCACTTTTTCTGATCAGAATAGTTGTTATCACTAACTGTAAAGAGATCCTGATTTCCAGCAGGTGATATCTCTTCACTCATTCTTCACCCTTCTACTTACTTATTTTGGTTGTGCTCATTCTAATAGTTTCTGAACAATTAAATAGGATACCAGACATATGAGTTTCTAGAGATTTTCTTTTTGACAAGAAAATCAAATGGCTAGTAAAAGAAGAATTTGGTGGCTTGTCCTACTATTTGGGAACATCTGGACATCTGCAAATTAAATGTTTGGGCACTGTGCATGCATAGATGATTTGTGCAGATCATCTGCCATGATATTAGAGTGTCCTGGAGTTCTCTGACCCACTATCTGTGCACTTAAAATTTAGTCTGCAAGAGCGTTGCAGATCTGAGATGGCCCAGATCTCTCAGACTCACTGCACAAGAACCCTCTGGCTCCCTTACCATATTTCTGCCCAGAAAGTCCTGAACATACATACAAATCCTTAGTGTTATTATTTTTCTGATTTTTTCTGCTATGATATCATCTTAATTTTCTTTCTTATTCCTACTCTCTGTGCTTCCATATAGTTCTAGGGCTGTCTTTCATTCCCTCATATTTTTCCTTCTTCCAACTGTATGTATTTGGGAATTGATCTCATCCTAGTTCAATGGAAGGAGACTCCTTAGTACAGTAAATCTCTGATATTATGTACAAAATAGAGTGATAAACAGAAATAAAATACTTAAAATAGAGAAAAAAAAATTCACTTCAACCTGGGTATGCAATATCAAATTGTTTTGATTCTGAGAACAACATTCCTCTCTTGAATTCTCATGTTCACATTATCTTGTACTGTTTGTCTTTCTCTTGGTTTCCCTTTTCTGTCTGTCCAGATTCTTGGCTGTCCACATTTCCACCCCCTACCCCATTCTTCTGTCCTATTTTTTCCTGTTCTGTTCCAGATCATAGACATAGTTTGAATTGTCTCAAGGATAGCAACAAAAGCAACCAAATGTATGCTTGCTGATTGACCCTGATTAGACATTCTGAAGAAAACACATGGCTTCTTTGTCTTTTATCTCTGAGATAGGAATTGCTATGGAAAATTATTAGCTACTACTGTGGTCCATGTCAGTGTCAGGTAAGAAAGCATGTAATAGCTTTACATAGATAAAAACTTCCAATGTCCCTATTTTTCTATTGTCTTGTTTCTGGCCAGAACTCCATCACATTTTTTTAGGAATTCTTTAGAGCAGTAATGTTAGCACACAGCTTTCCCCATGACTGAGCATTTATGTTTACTTATTTTAAAGATGTGACCTTTAAGAAGATGATGGGGGGCAAGGGGTTGGGGTGGGGGGAAGGAAATGCTGTACATTGTCTGTTAAAGTGCCAAACACATGCTGAATAAAAGGCAGAAAGGGGTAGCTTATTTTTTCTTCCACCTCTAGAGAACTTCTGGGTAAGTTCATGGTACTAAAGGCGTTTCTTCTTAATTTCTTATGTGCATTGATCCTTTGCATGATTTGTGTCCTTTATTTTGCAGAATTAAAGCTTTCTTTACTGGCTTGTTTGTTTTCTCTAGCAGTGCTTTTATGTCAGTTCATAACATTTTTTCTAATGGGGGCTGTTTCTTCTGTGACATCTGGTCTATCTATGGCTGGGCTTAGCCTTTCTTTTATGTAAGTTCAGGAAAATATCTCAGTGACGAGGAAAAGTGCTTTTAAATTTTTCTCTTATGGAAAATTTTTAAGTATTTTTTTTTCTTTTTTTTCCCCACAGAGTGTTTTGATAACATCTTCAGCAGATTTTTTGTCCTGTGCAGATGTCCAGTTTCTGCTAGGCTGAGATCTAGGACCCCTCTTGCAAGCTAAAAACTACAGCCTAGTTCTACACTTATTCTCTGGTGCCTGTAAGTGAATGACATTAAGATCTGTTAACACTGATTAATCTGAGTTGTGGATCCCTGTCACAGAAAAGTATAAACAGTGTTGGCTTTGTGTCTATATCTGAATGAAGGATTAAAATAAATAAATAAATAAATTTTTTATGTGTGCAAAGCACAACATTCAGCCATAACATAATGTACGTGACATGTAGAATTATATGCATGCATTGAATGTACATTAAACATTTGCAGTTCAGTCTATTTAAAAGAAGGTAAAATAAAATAATATGAGAGGTCTAGACTGAGTTCATAAAACAGAGAGATTTCATAGTCCAGCCTCTCACCCTGTCCATTATTAATCCTTTTGTGTCTAGGTACTACAGATTGTATGGTATGTAGGATCTGAGACTTGAGAAAGTGTCTTACTGAAAGGATCAGAAAATATAAGTAATGGAAACACTTCAGCTTTCCATCACTTCATTTCTTAAAAGAGTTCATATGTATCAGCCTGTAGCTCCTTCAGGTGTCACAGATGGCATTTTACATTCATTGACTGATTTGATTATGTGTGCTAGATTTTTGGCTTATTTAACTGTACAGTTGCAAGAACAATTACTAATTTGCTTATAGAAATATAAGACAGCCATTCACAAACACTACTACACTTTGCATCTGTAACTGAAATAAATCCATGGCCAAAAAGACTGGGTATTTTTTAATCTAGTGTATGTGCATCTATATGATATGAGTATTCCATATGTCCAACAGAAACGAGGATGTTTGTGAATTTGCCTAGCAGACAGTTTCCTTTCAGATCATTTTCCTGTATCACTTACTCCTTTGCTGTGTGTCTTTCCTCTGTGTTTGTGCTGGAGGCAACACGGGTACAGATATATATTTTTTTTTTCTTCTGACATTAAATTGACACATGACTATGGAGATTTTTATTGTTATGGATAAGGTTGTTTCTTTCCTGGGAAATTCCTGTTATGTTCTTCAGAAACTACTGTGGTAGCAGATACAAGATGATGGAAAAAGAGAATTTTGCCCTTATTGTATAAGTAGACAAATAAGATTTATACAAGGTTTAAATTAAGAGAAATCGAGAATTTGTCAATAGCTGATTCATAACTCATTATAAGGTTGTTGTTTTTTTAAAATAAAAAGCAATTGAGACTTTAGATGTCAATCGTGTATTTCTGCTGTGGATGACATAGGCCACCTAGTCACAACATACTCATGGTAATGCTTCCTGCAGTAGTCAATAGAAAAATGTATCTAGGAAGAGAATTTTGTATTTCATTCATATCTTTTTTTCTATATTTCATGCAGCAACATGATAAGGTTTTGCCCTTTTTGTGCATTTTCTTCACACTGCCTTTACTCTCTCACCCTTCCTGTTGCCTTCTTTCTCACATCTGACTTTTGTTTCCTTTATTCACGAAAGTCCATAGGGAAAGGAGATTAATGAGCCTGAGTATCTGTATTTTGATGACTAACAAGGATCTTGGATGTCTGTGGATGGTGTGAGGAACACAGAAAAACTACTGCTTTAAGAGCAACTTCCCTTCAGCAGAGCAAGCAGAAAATGCTCTGTCAGGAATAAGCTCAGGCTGTCTGTCCTAAGCTATTACTTTAATATTAAATTTATTTTAGTTTATCTTGCATCTTAAATAGGTAGGTAGAATTTATGTCATTTAATATCCAGGATATTCATAGGAATGACCTAAATATAGAGGACACATCCTGCAAAAAAAATTGCATTTCATTCATTAGCTACAGTACAAATCAATTTTGGATAACAGAGACATTGTAATAACAAGGGTTTTTTTGTACTTCTGTCCTCAAGGTAAACCTTAAAATAGGCCTGTAAAAAACACATATAGTAATCAATTACTAGCCATACAGTGATAAACTGGAGCCATTCAGAAACACCCAACTGCCACTTATAAAAAGGATATTCTAAAGATTATGAATAGATTGTGTATTTAAAATTGCAAGTTATTAGTGGATAGATGAAATAGATCTGCTTACACTATCTTCACTGAGGTTATTCTTAAATACACTGTGTGCTGCCTACAGGGAGGGTATTCCCTTGTATTTTGTAGGCTTGGAAACATTAATTTCCAAGAGGATTGCACAAGGGGTTTTTGTAATTCATTTTTCTTTCTCGTAATGACTGGCATGGATTCACAAGTGATTGTTAAATGTGATAAATTTGTAAGCTATGTTCCAAGTCAATCAAGTAGCTACATGAAGGTTACCAAACAGTTTATGCTCTGGTTACGTTTTTACCAGCTATGAACACACTAACAAGTTGTTAAATGATGGAAAAGCAACAAAACAAGTTGTGTTGTTTGCTATAAAAAAAATGCAGCCTATTGCCTGAGACAGGCTGGACAAAAATACATCTGGATATTAGCAAAACAGAATCCCTCAGACAGATCAAAGAGGCAATCTAATGTTGATGTGGGTTAGACAAAACAGCCTAGTAGAAAAAGGAAACTCTCAGGACTGATCTAAACAAAAAGGTGGAACCTGCTGGTTTATAGAAGAAGTTCTAAGTTCAGGAAACCCAGGAAGAGTAAGTGGGACAATACAGAGCTAGGTAAGTAAACTGAGATCTAGCAACTCAACGCATGAATTAGTAAGGGGATAGGTTAGGGAAAAATGTGACATGTAGTACAATTTGAATCTTGGGTATTAAACATTCCAAAATGAAAGTCTCACACAGACATAAAAGAAATTGCACTGCATGAAGTCTTCCCTTTCCAAGAAAAGCTGTGAAAGTTGGATATTTCCAGAATCAAACATACTACCAGTTCTAGAATATGGGTGAATTATAGCTAATCAAAAGTAGTATGGTAGAATAAGCATTGGCGTATTTATTTGTTTTTCACTGGCATCATTTATTTTTCTGGGTCATAACTTCTTCAAAGTGGAAGAGAGATGACTCAGATGTCTCGGATGGGCTTGAGAAACTTTCACTTCTTGTTCACAGTTTGAGACCAGCCTGGCTTTTCTGAGACACATACAAAAAAGCAAATACTGCCACACTTGCATAAAGCAGCTGTGCAGATTTTACTGTCTGTCTTTTTATGGATAATTGTAGCCCAATTTGAGCTCACTCTTGTTCTTGAAAACCTCCCTTTTCTGCATCTGGTGCACCTTTAACATGGCCGTATTCAGGCCACTTCAGAGTAACTCACAACACTGACTACTTTTAATTAGAAGTCAAATAAAGCAATTCTGAAATCAACCAAAGGCATTAAAGAAATTGCAGGCAGTTGCTTGTAATCACAGCTTAGTGAAAGAGCAACTGCAGTCTCTAAGAGGAAAGAACCAAATGAATAGACAGTGCACTACGAAATAGCCCAAAAAGGAAGTATTGCTTATGACACATCAACTCATCTTTACCTGTCAGTAATGAAAACACAACAAGGCTTGCCCTTTTGTAATGTAAACAGAAAATTATGCCTCCAACACAAACCCAAGTCATTAAAAAGGCAGCTTTTATTCCTTCTCGTAATGTTCAGGAACATAAGGCAATAGCACTGATGTGGTTCCACAGCTGTTGCCAGGGGAAAGTAGGAATGTAGCCTGCCACATCTGGGGTGACATCTTTGAAGAGGCACTTAATCTGCAGTGCTGAGGTATGCTAAGCCTCTTTGCTTTTCTTTACTAGTTCTCAAGATAATACTACTCCTGGAGAGCAATGCTGATTTCAAGTCAATGGGTGAGATGAAAGAACAATTAAGGACAGTGATGCTTTATGCATTGTGGAAAATATAAAGACAGGACAATAGAATAATTCCTTGATCACTCTGGCAGAAGATTTACTTTGCCACACTTTAAAGTTGTAGGTTCCCGGCTTCTGAAACAAAAATGACAGGAATTTTTAATCACTGACTATGTGTTTTGTGAATTGAAGGGGGACATTGAAGACTGGAAAATAAAAGATATCTGCTGCTATTACACTGATGTGTTTCTATTGGATCAAAGCCTTTTCTTCTCTGTAGCTCTTCAGAAACAATTTGCTAGTATTGCTAGGCAAGCATTACACAAAGCAAGACATCAGGTAAAGAAACACAAGAGAAGCTTTAATAAGTAAGAATGTTTTTATAGCACTATTCCCATTTCCCAATAATTGAAAAACTCAAAAGCTAGTCATTTTTGGTGGCTGCACAAGAAAATAGAAAGGAAAAGAGAAAGGAAAAAAATAAAGAATGGAATTTGGATATTGCAAATTAAAACTAGGCCCTACAATTTAAATAAATATGTATATATATTTAGTATTGAAAAGAATAACTTTTATTTCACCTTGAATAGTGAAATGACTTTTTTTTTTTTATGTTTTAGGAACTTTTACATCTGTGTTTACAACACCTGGATATTACTATCTATTATGAATTTAAGTTTATCACAGGTCACAGAATGGTTGCAGTTTGAATGGACCTCTGGAGTTCATCTATTCCAACTCTCCTGCTCAAGCAAGATATATGTATATACATATGTATACGTATATAGGTGTATACGCATATGATCCTGCACACAGACACATACGCACAGCTTAGACTTTTTTATCTGGTACAAAATTTTGCCCTCTCATGTATGCCTTTAGTACTAACTGAGAGTGTACTGCATACAAGTACCATTGGGAGAATATATAGGTCAGTTAAAAAAAAATCATACCAAAATAGAAAAACTGAGAATGATCCCAGACTACCTCTTTGGACCAAAACTTGAGAGAACGTTCGGTGATGGACTAAAACTCATTGCTTAGTTCAGTCTTTTTATTAAACAAACATATCAAAACAACAAAAAGCCTGGTCCTGGTCACAGTTCTCAAATATTGAACTACTTAAAACAGAAATTTCAGACCAGAATTTTCAGAAATTTCTAATAGCTATGCCTGATTTGAAAAGGAAAATAAACCCAGAATGTCAGAACAGTGAACCATTTTTTCACTTATAAAAAGTGTCACTGAAAATACGTAATAAAGGCCAGTGTCTATGGTAAGCCATCTACTGAGTTTTAAGAAAGTTGCCATCCAGTCAGGTTTACTGGAAAAAGTCATTTGGATAGCAGTGTCCTGTTTCTCTTCTGTCTCTGATTATCTGTGTGACTGTGGACAGGTCATTCAGGGGTTGATCCAAAACACATTAATGTCAATAGAAAATTCCTGTTGACTTCAGTGGTGTTTTAGATTGGGATCTACATTTCTGCTTTTCACCTGAATGTTACTAACCTCCATTGTGTGTGTTTGAAACAGGGAATCTTTATGTGCTCCAGTATTCTCATCTTTAAATGATCTGTGAAGGGACAGGCTAATTATTATATATGATAACATTGTAACATATAAGCTTACTCAGAGAGCTAAAAAGATAAATAATAAAACACCATATAAAAGTTTTGTAAGGATGTGCAAGGAAAAACAAATAAGAAAAAAAGAAATCACATTTATATCTGAAAAATTGTTACGTATCTTCCTAGACTGAAGGGGCAAAGATAACTCATATTTGCTGTGGCAGTGGTGGGATTTGTACAATTAAACAACTGTTCTGTGGCTGAGGGATGGTGTAAAAGACTGGGGAAGGAAAACACTGGGGAAGGATACAGAAACCATGTCACTAATCTTAATTTTTGGGATGTGCATCAGGTTTGCTGGGCTGGAGTCCGATGTCCAATTCACAGTACACCTTTGATTTTTTTTTTAATTTTATTTATTTTTATTTTTTTATTTTTATTTTTTACTTTTGTACAATTTGCTGTTGGTACTGACTGTGAGACGTAATTTAGTGTTGAAGGCACAAGAGCAATTTCCTGTTTCAGGATCTTTAGGACATTTCTCTCTCGCTGTGTCTCTACTTTAGTGTTTTCCACTGCTGTCTAGTTGGGGAGATGAGGCCAAACCGATTCACTATGACAGCAGTACCCACTACATATGATGTCAGTTTAAGACAGTGGTCCTGATGGGAACCACATGTCTAAAACTGGTAGCAAGGCTTGACTCTTGTCCAAGAGTTTTCTTACTGTAACGTGTGCTAAGACTTAGTGACATGAAAAGCTGGTAGGAATTTGTTAATCATGTTCAAGAGGTCTTCTTTATATTACTAGCTCACTCGTGCTGCCAACTGCTATAGAAAACAGAGATTTCTGTTTTAGCAAGAGGCAATCTTGGATCATCTAGGTCACCTCAGATGCTCACCTCAGTTAGTGAAATAAAAGATGAATCTGTAGAGTTGGTGGAACTTCTAAAGCGCTGTGCACAAATAACTTTTGTTTTATATCTGATGTCTTCTGAATTTTCTGTGTATTTGCAAAACAAATATTTAAAAAACAAATTTTAAAACTCAAAAAAAGAATCAATACTGCTTTACTAAACTGAAATTTATTGCTCATAGGCCAATTGTACACTATAGGAATTACAGAACTTTACATGTTTCCAAAGCAAGTGCTAGGAATACTCTTCAAACACTGAACTATTGGTATGCAATAAGGTTAAGTGTTGCTGTTTTTACTCAGGATCTAGAAGCAATTTTGGTTTTATGACAAAGATTTGACCCAGGAGCTATTTGGAGTGCACTAAAGTAGAAAAATATCTGTCTACTCCAGTACTCTTTAGTGACAGACAAAATTTCAAGGACTTGGGGGACTGTATGCTTATATAAAATGTTTGTTCCAAGAAGTCTGCAGCATTGGAATTGTGAAACATCTGTTGATGTTAGAATTTCACTAAATGGGACAAATTGCATTCCTCGTGATTTCCAGTATTCCTGACAAAATCAGAAACAGCAAAGATATGGTCAAAGAATCGTAAAGCCAAGCCAAGCCATATTCTACAGAGAAAGATCATGCTTATGGGAGTTATATAAAAAAGGTAGGTGGTAGACCTTCATGTGAAAATTCTTTTGCCTGACCATCTCGAGATTCTTTGTATTTCAAAAAGAGCTCTGCTTTAGTGATGGCTAACGACACAGGTCTAACAAGTCAGGGTACTTGGGAAAAATGGGAGAATGAGCATGACCTTGTTCCTACACTTTGTGTCTCCTACATCACAGAGCTGGAGGCCTTTGTTTTGTCTGTCTGTGGGTAAGGTGAAAACTGTCTCCTTTTCCACATTGCTAAAAACTAGCAGAGCTTTTGTTGGTCTATTTTGTTACTTAAGTGGATAGTTGGAAGAAGTGACAAGACCCTAAAATGCCATGCATTTGATATGTAAAACATGGTGGTGGTTGAGTGAAAGGAACATCAGAGCAAGGCTAGGCAGGAACTGGGAAAGGCTGCTTCAGAAAATGAAACAGCTTTTGGCTCTGGACAAGTCACATCTGAGTGCTGGTCCCAGCTTGTCTGTGGTAGCTTCAGTGCATATGGAACACTGCCACTTTAAAAATCTATTTACAGGTGTTGTGTCTGTATGGGCAAATTATTTTCTGTAATTACCCATATTCTTTTAAAGAAAAGAATCCCAGAATTCTCTCGGATGATAACACAGTAGAATGACTGAGCCATACAACGCAGCATCTCACTCCCCAGAAGCAGCCATTGAGGTGAGGTGAGCTAAAGCTGCCCCAGCTACAGCAGGTAGCTCAGCACACTCAGTTGCCTGAAGTGTAGATGTCTGGACAGGTATCAGTTCCCTCCCCCTTCAAACCGACATGTCATCCCACCACTCTGCATGTGCTAGCATGCTCAGCGGTACTCTTATGACTTATAAACAGATACACAAAAATTTTTTGCACTAAACAATAGTTATGCCTCCGAATTATTCACATTTCCATTAATAAACATATATATATATATTCACAAAACCTCTAACTGGAAATGGACAAACTGTTGGTCTGTGAGCAAACTTGGGAATTACACCAGTGAAAACAAAACCCAAACTGCCACATTCAGAGAGATGTGGCTTGCTTTCAAGCATAGTGGACCAAAGCACTCCTCACTCCCCATGAACATCTGTCAAGGGAATTGGAGTCCCTCATCATTTTATATTGCTGTGAGTGAGATTGAAAGAGATCAACCTCACTCTTTTCTTTTAGATGATCTTATCCAGTGCATGTAGTTAAGTGCATGCATACACACATGCACACATGCCACTCTCTCTTTGACTTTCAAGGTTTCAACTATGTTAGCCTTGTATAAAAGTTACAACCAACAAATACACAAAAGCAACAACTAGCAATGATAAATAAGAACAGTCTAAGCCAACCTAGTATTTTTAGACTTTCCACAAAGCCAATCAAGCCTGGAAATTCTTCTAAAAGTGCAAGTGTAAACATGAATATGGCTCTGAATATTCACAAAGTTTGTAAATAGCTTGTTAATGACCTTTGTCACTCCTGTGTCTGCAGTAGGAGATGTTTAGGCAAGTTTTGATTTTTATAAGTTCAGGGTGTACGTAGACAAACTCTGAGCCTGTATCTGCTGTACAACTCCCCTTTCAGTCTTCTAATTTTTCTTCCTTCTTTTCCTAAACTGGTAGGTCATGGACACACTATATACTTTTCAGGTATACTTGATGAGTCAAAACATTTTTTGTGGTCTGTATATTTTCACCTAGTCTAAACCTAGTATGTCACTAATGGAAACATACATATACATGTATATGAAGCCAGTTCCTAGTTATTCTAATTTTAGTGTCTAAATACAGTATTTTTTGGTAGCAGGGTAAACTAGTGTATTTGAGCATTACCTGAAATTCAAGACCACGAATTCCCATCAAATATAAACCCTTTGCACTTTGTGGAGAAAACAGCTTCAACAGTTGAAATGTGTAACAGAAAGATATTTGTCTGTTCTGCAGTTTGCAGTGTACTATGAAAATACCCTAACAAACAATAAATAAGCTGCTGTTGGGACTAGGAGGGAAGAACTAAGCAGATCTGTGAGAGCCAAGGCTCACAGCTGAAAGATTATGTGATCCAAGGCGGTTTGTTTAAAGCTAGATTTGCTATCTCCACACTCAACTACAAAAAGCTAAGGAGATTTCACTTCACACAGCTTAGATGACCATCATATGTATATTATTTTAGTTAAATTTTTAGAGCACTCTTACGATCAGAAATAGTTTTAAGAAATTATTTGCCCATTCCTCTTTTAAATCTCTATATTTAAATGAGATAATTCTTACCCTTTCCTCTCCGTTGACTCTAAGAGGGAGTAGAGTCCTAGCTTTGATATTGATATCTACATGTTACAGTCTAATGCAGGGGAGACAAATTCCCATATTTACCTTTTCAGACAGATAGAAAAAAACACATTAATTTCTCTCAGTGTGTACTAATTCTGAATCTTAAATGAAGAGATGTAATTAGAAGCCTAAATTCACATGCAACAGAAATGAGTGTAACTGACTGGTTGTTGTGCCTTTGTCTCCCTCTGATGTCTGGACCACATGAACCTTCAAGGGTGTGTCTTATCTCATTAATATAGAAGACATTTAGATCCATATGTCTCTGGTTCCTCTGCTGAGGAACCACAGAACAAGAAATCATTCTGCTGAGGAATCACTGCTGAGAAATCATAGAATCATTTAAGTTGGAAAAGACCACTAATATCATCTAGTCCAACCTTTAACCTAGCACTGCCGAGTCCACCATTAAACCACATCAATAAGCTCTACATCTACATGTTTTTTGAATACCTCGAGGGATGGTGAGACAACTACTTCCCTAGGAAACCTGTTCCATCACTAGAAGAGAACATTCCTTAATCAAATAAACCTTGTTATCCTCCAATGATAAGGCTTAAAAAGCCAAATCTTATTTGCAAATGTTCTAAAGAAGACCATTAACTGTTAGCAAGCTGGAAAGAAGGACGCTCTCTTCTTCAGATCCTGGCTCAAATTTCTGTCAGCAATAAATAAGGCACTGTGAGCTACCTGCTTTTAAAAAAAGTAAACTCTAAACTGCAGACTAACAAATCTTGAAGTGAAATGAGGGTCTAATGCAGACATAAGTCAGGAAGAAGGAGTTGCCCAACACAATAAAAACAGAGAAATACTTTTAATGTAAATCAATACCCAGAAACTATTGAAACCAGTTAGAAAAAGTTCAGATACCTATAGTGTGCAGATCTGTCTCTCTTAGAGTGTTTTTCCTCTATTTCAGTCAGCTTGTTTAAACTCCTTTCTAATCTCACAGCTAGTGAATCTTGCCAGTTCTACTAAAGGACCTATATCTTCTTTGTTCAGCATTTGATTTTACAGTACTTGCATTAGGTAGCATAAGAGGAAGAGTTTGGCCTTGTGTTTGTTAAGAAAGAAGATGAACTTTTGCCTTGAAACTGAATCTCTAGCTTCCCCTTTCCAGCAGTTTGTGTGGTGGCCACTTGGGGGTTTTCAGTAATTGGCTCAGTACCAATGCCAATGCTTGGTATCAATGCAGGAGCAAAAGTGAGTCTGGACTCACTTTTGTGACAAGGGTTGAAAGTGACAAGGACTGATACAAGTGCATCTGGTCTGTGTTATACAAAAATTAGTAAAAACACTTCCAAAAATACTCACAGTAGCACACTGCATGTTTTGTGCTGTAGCCTATTGAGTATTGGCAAGATCTAGATTTTTCAGAAAAAATAGAAATAACTTTGATTAACTCTATGGTTTTGTGACTGGTACCCCTTGCTCCTGACCCCTGGCAATATGGTTAACATAACCAACAACATCTATAATATGTAAACGGACTGTTAGTGTATATCCCTACTCCCTTCTCTCTCCTCCCTACCTGGCCCCAAGGTGTTGGAACATCCATTGACAGGGTGGTTAAACCCATCAGCATTATCAATAGCCATATGATGGTTTGTCAGGAGATGGTGACATTCATCATGGAACAGAGAAATGTAACAGCATAGAGATCACTTTTTATAAATCAAGCATCAGCAAGTCCTAAGTGGGATTTAGGCCTTAGCTGCTTCTGGACAGAAAAACACGCGATCCCTTGGTGGCCGGGGATGCCTCCACCATCATCTTTTTCCTCTGAGGACTGAGCGAGTGACTCGTGTTCTTTTATGTAAAGCCTGAGTCTAGGTTATATTTATATTGCATACTGATTGATAAGAATTTGACCTGATCTGCAGAGAGTCCATCCATGTGACTGAAAAGCCTGTGTGAAAATGAAGATTCTAGAAATTCCTTGCAAATACAACCTATGCTAAGTGCTAGAAATTGATGCTAAGTGCTCGTTATTGTAGATAATAGGCTATGCTGATTGTTAATTTCTGTTTTTTTTTTTTTTTTTTTTTTTTTAATGTAATAACAAAACTCTAATTACAACTACAACCCTGTGGATAGTCCTCATTCTGCCAAGGATACCTAAAAGGATATACCTGTTGTTGATAGTGTCAGGTGACAAGTACAATTTGCTAATGATAATAGAAAGTCTGCAATCACAGAAATTAGGGAAGGAAGAGATTTATTTGACCTCCGTGCTAGTTTTTTCCTCCTTATACTGCAGAACAGTTTTATATAGAGGGAGTTCCTGTTGGTCTGATTTTAATTTTAGTTACCATTATTGGGCCATTTCCATGAGAGTTTTTTACAACACTGGTGCTGTCTAAACAAGTCTCAGAGAAGCTGAGGAAATGTGGAAGTTTATTTTTTTGAGGGCTATATGTTGAGCCAAAGAGCCTGACAATAGTTGTGTTAATCACCAACTTCTCAACTCTGACATCAGCTTCTGCACTCTGCTTGTCTTTTCCTGGCAGTCCTTCTAATGACATTCTCCAACATTCAAGTCAGGAACTGCTGCACTGGATCTAGTGTAAGTCCATCCAGCAGAGCACATGGTCTGAAAAAGAGATCATCAGCAGAAGCTTCAGAGAAATGTGCATGAACACTGCAGCAGGGTAATGTGATCTCTGTAAACTTCATCCTAATCCCAAATAGGGAAAAGATAAGGTAATTCTCAAGTGTGAGGTCTCCTTTCTATTTTAAGCATATGTTGCCAAAACAGAATTACGGGATTGGAAACGCTTGTTATCCACACACTTTTTTTTTTTTTTTTAAAGTCTTGATTCCCAAGACTTTTTCTTGTTTTTAACGGAACAATCTTTGGTAGAGCAGAGTACCCTCCATAAAATCTCATCCATTCTCTTTGTTTAGGAAAGAAGTGCAGCTGGAATTCCTTGTTTGTCTCCTGCACTAACTCAAAAATCACTGAGGTTTTGTTTGTGGACTTTGGATAAGTGGGTCACTTCTGTTCTTCAAAAAGCAGAGATTGCTGATATGCAGAGAAAACAGGTGGACGTGAACATTCCACTTCACAGAATCACAGAATCACAAAATATTAGGGACTGGAAGGGACCTTGAAAGATCATCTAGTTCAAACCTCCTGTTGGAGCAGGAACACCTAAATCATGTTACACAGGAATGCGTCCAGGCGAGTTTTGAAAGTCTCTGGAGAAGGAGACTCCACAACCCCACTGAGCAGCCTGTTCCAGTGCTCTGTCACCCTCACTGTAAAAAAGGTTTGTCTCATATTTAAGTGGAACCTCCTATGTTCCAGCTTACACCCATTGGCCCTTGTCCTATCATTGGGTGTCACCGAGAAGAGCCTGGCTCCATCCTCCTGATATTCACCCTTTACATATTTATAAATGTTAATAAGGTCACCCCTCAGTCTCCTCTTCTCCAAGCTAAAGAGACCCAGCTCCCTCAGCCTTTCCTTGTAAGGGAGATGCTCCACTCCCGTAATCATCCTTGTAGCTCTGCGCTGGAAACTCTCAAGAAGTTCCCCATCCTTCTTGAACTGAGGGACCCAAAACTGGGTGCAATATTCTAGATGTGGTCTGACTAGGGCAGAGTAGAGGGGGAGGAGAATCTCTCTCGACCTACTAACCACTCCCCTTCTGATACACCCCAGGATGCCATTGGCCTTCTTGGGCACAGTGCTGGCTCATGGTCATCTGGCTGCCCACCAGGACCCCCAGGTCCCTTTCCCCTTCACTGCTTTCCAGCAGGGCAGTCCCCAACTTATACTGATGTTTGGGGTTGTTCTTGCTCAGATGCAGGACTCTACACTTGCCCTGGTTATATTTCATTAAGTTTCTCCCTGCCCAATTCTCCAACCTGTTGAGGTCCCGCTGGATGGCAGCACATCCTCCAGGGATGTCAGCTACCCCTCCCAGTTTAGTGTTATCAGCAAACTTGCTGACAGTGCACTCCATTCCCTCATCCAAGTCATCGATGAATATACTAAACACCGGTCCTAGTACCGACCCTTTAGATACATTAGATACAGGACTCCATTAGATACAGGACTCCAACTTGACTCCGTCCCATTGACCACAACCCTCTGGCTTCTTCCCTTCAGCCAGTTTACAGTCCACCTCAGTACCCGATCATCCAGACCACACTTCCTTAATTTAGCTGCGAGGATGCTGTGGGAGATGGTGTCAAAGGCCTTACTGAAATCAAGACACACCACGTCCACTGCCTTTCCATCATCTATCCAAGCGGTTATATCCTCATTAAAGGCTATCAGGTTGGTCAAGCATGACTTCCCCTTGCTGAAGCCATGTTGACTGCCCCAAATGACCCTCTCATCCTTGACTGGTCTATAGTTACCTGGGTCCTCTTTCTTGCCCTTTCTGAAGACCGGAATGACATTTGCTTTCCTCCAAATCCTCAGGCACCTCTCCCAGTGTTAATGACTTACCAAAGGTGATGGAGAGTGGCCTAGCAATGACTTCCACCAGCTCCATCAGCACCTGTGGATGCATCCCATCAGGACCCATGGACTTGTGGATGTCCAGCTTGCTTAATTGGTCCTTAACACAGCCCTCATCAACCAAGGCAAACTCCTCCTTTATTCCAACCTTGTCTGGGGCCTCATGGGTATGTGGCTCCTCAGGAGAGCCTCTGGCATTATAGACAGAGAAGACAGAGAAGGCATTCAGTAACTCTACCTTCTCTTTATATTTAGTCACTAGGGCACCCACCTCATTCATTAGTGGGCCTACATTGCCTCTAGTGTTAGTTTTGTCCGTAATGTATTTGAAGAAAGCCTTTCTGTTGCCCCTGACCCCTCTTGCAAGGTTTAGTTCTAGGGAGGCTTTAGCTTTCCTAGTTGCCTCCCTACATCCTCTGACAACAGCCTTATTATATTCCTCCCAAGTGGCCAGCCCCTCCTTCCATGATCTGTAAACTCTTCTCTTCCACCTGAGTTTGCCCAGCAATTCCCTGTTTAACCATACAGGTCTCCTGGCTCTCTTTCCTGACTTCCTACCTGTTGGGATGCTCTGTTCTTGAGCTCGGAAGAAGCAGTCCTTGAATGCTAACCAGCTATCTTGGGTCCCTTTCCCTTCAAGTATTTTGTCCCATGGGATTTCCCCTAGCAAATGCTTGAAAAGACCAAAGTTGGCCCTACTGAAGTCCAGGGTTACAATTCTGCTTTGGTATTCTGTTCCTGCCACGTGAGATCCTAAACTCCACCATCTCATGGTCTCTGCAACCAAGGTTGCCCTCAGCCTTCACTGCTTCAACCAGCCCCCCCTTGCTAGTGAGGACAAGATCCAACAGTGCTCTTCTTCTAGTTGGCACTTCCACCATTGGCATCAGGAAGTGGCACTTACTGGCATCTACAGCAGACAACAGGGGGCTTGAGAGGATGCCTGCTGAAATGCTAAAAAGTTTAATGCATTAGTTCAAAATTAATTCCTAGTATCTCTCTTTTACTGTTTGGTGTATATATATATATATTCTTTTTTATTTTTGATGCTATGAGATAGTGAAATGTTAGTTTCACTATTCTTTTAATAGTCTATCTTGAAAAAATAAGCTCCTTTTCTGAAATGTAAGATCTTTGTAGGCTTATTTCACAAGAGTGTGTAAAAAGTGTTTGGAAATATACGAAATATCAGCATCAAATAAAATATGCTTTAAAACATATTGTTGAAATTTATCTGTTATCTTTAAGAATAAGTTCATGTGGCTTATATCAAACTGTCCCACAGTCAAGACTCTCAATTGTGGTTCTAACTTACTGTCAGATATCCTACTTCAAAGGGCACTCGGTTTGGTGTTGCTTGATTCAAACTTTATATTACCTTTCTCTAACGTGGAACATCATAGCAGCTTCTATGTGTGCTCATATATATTAATTTTTACTCTTCAGTCATTTATGAGTATTCCTGAACATTAAGGTGAAAAGGCACTACTAGTGGATTACTTGTATAAAACAAGATGCAGAATTTCATTCATGTAATTTGAAATACAATGATTTTTTATTTATTTTCATGTGATAGAAAACCCACCATGACTGTAGGTAATCTGGACTTGTCATTTGTCATCCACTAGTGTGAAAAAAAGAAATATTTATTTCAGTCTGAATGTGTCTAACTGCTGCTTCTAAGCATGGGATATTGCTAAGAGTTTACTTTATTTTAACAGTAGGTTTTTGTTGTTGTTGTTGTTGTTGGTTTTTTTTTTTTTTTTTTTTTTTTTACAGTGAGCCTGCTTTAGCAACTTTATCAGGCAACACCATTTCCCTACCCCACTCTTCCTCCCTTTAAATCTTTGATCACCTCTTGGATTGCTCTTATTATCACGTACTGTGTCCATTCATCTGTTGTCCTCAATACCACCTGCATTTGGCATCCCAAATTGACTTCTTTTTTTCTGTGCTGATGCAGCCCATGAGCAAATCTCTCTGTTCCAAAGAAGTGAATCTCTATCTGATCTTTAGTCAGCTGCTACTTGCAATTTCAGTTTTTCTGCAAAGACCCAGAGGCTGGCAGCTTGTTCTCTGCTGTGCTGGAAGGTTCTTGGAATGGAGGGCTGTACTGCAGCTCAGATTATGCTATAAAACACTGCAAGGAGAAACTCTATCAGACAAATGGGATGTGAGTGATTCCTTGGCAATGTGCTCAACCATCATATTATTTTTTGAATGAAAAATATAATTTTTTCATTTTTCATCATTTATTTTTTCCCTAAGAACTGTTGCAAGCTAACAAGCAATGTCATAACTACCTACGCAGAACTAAGGGCTTTTGTCTGCATCCATAAACCTGTGTTGTGTGAAGTGGAGGCCTCTGAAGGTAGGACAAAACAATCTATTGAGTTTTCAGATTCCTCTGCTCTACCTTATACAATGACTAAACTAGTTCCTTGCTTGCTTCATGATCCAGAGACCATGTAAGTGGCCTGCAACCGCATCCCATCTAATCACTTTTGGACCTGTGCTGATTGTGACTTAATATTTACAGAATTTCAACTGTTGAGCATTTAGGATGCAAGTGAGTGGAAAATCTGAAAGAAAACTTTGAAAAGGCATAAAAAAACCCGGTGGCAGTCAAATGGCATTCTTTTTCCCTCTCCTCCCCTCACACACTCTCTCAGATTTTGCCTTCTTAAGCACTTTTCCACTGCCTTTTTTTTTTTTCCCTTTTTATTTCTTTCTGTATATACTGAGGGGAAAAAAAGGTACACAGCCATTTTTACGAGAATGTTGACTGAGGGTGGTCACCATCTGTGCAAACTGTCTGAGATTGTGACTTCCTCTTTGCCTTCTCTGTCAGGGAGAAAACCTCATTTCTTAGATAATCCAGGGAACATTATTATCCATCACCATCACTGCCATCCTTCTCCTAACTGCCCCCCTCCAAATGATTGGCATTTTCTAGTCAAAACATGTTTCTCTCTTGCCTGAAAGGGCTTCTTTAATAAAATAGACATCCTGTTTAACATTTGAAGAGGTAACTAGTTAGCACCAGCAGCTGATGTGATTATTTGGGTCTTGAAACAGAGAGGCTTAACATGGTTGTTTAATTAGCACAGCAAATATTCAAACTTACCACTCATTAACTGGATAAAGAATTTGCCCCTCATCTTCTTTATTCTCCCTTCTCCTCATCATATTAGACCTTTAGAAACCTGGAGAATGACATCCTGGTCTGCAGAGCTTTGCAGTTTAGCATGGATATAAATTACATTTGTTTAACTAAAACTGGGGAAACCTCTAATGTTTGTCTTTTATACCAAGGCTTTTACAGATACAACTTGCCTTGTTGAAGACGGCATTGACTTAGCTGTTGTCATTACTCACTAGCTGAAGGTTACCACACATTCATATGGGTGCTTCCTAATATATTTCAGGAAAAAACAATGGGTTCAGCTCAGCCCCCCTGGTTACTGCTAGCCTAGTTCTTTCTTACTTGAAGGGGGTTTTGGAGCTCTGAAATGAACAGAATTGCCAGCAAAAATGAGCTGGTGGTGGTATCTGCAAGAGAGGTGCAACAAGTGTGCTGAACAGTGGGAAAGGACATAATTATCTGCACAACAGTTTGTGAAATGGACTTCTGTTTACAGTCTTAGACTGCTAGCAGACATCTTCTAGATCTATCTGTGCCTATTGAAACAGTCAGTACCTTCCCCAGCATTTTATTTCTGTTCATGTGGGGTCTGGCAGCCCTTTAGATGGACTTGCTAACCAATCCCTGCCCAAAGGAGCCAGACAAACTTCAGCGGAGTGCTCTGCCAGCTCTTCTGACTGAAAAAAATTAATTCTGACAACCCTGAGCAAAAGAGGAGCAGGATAGACAGCCTGTTCAGCTTGTATTGGTTACTGACTTAAGACTACAGACAACTGTTTTACCTGTGTTCAGATTGAGTGGTTTCAATAATTTACTTGCAATGTTTACTGTTGGTAATGCTGAAAAAATCACCACAATGCATGCTGAATTTGGAGACCTCTGTCACTGAAAATGATTTTGATCTTGAACATGCTTCTATAATTTGTTAAGACCTTTCTTTTTACATGTTTTTCATCACACCAGAACTAACAATGCCATTGTCTTTCACACTTCTATGGTAACTTCCATATGAATTTTATAAAATATTTTACTGCTACACAGCAGTAATGCTGAGGTAGGGCATTGTGATTCTGGCTCTCAATGTGAATCAAGAGAATAGCCTAAAAAGTCTAAGTTATAACTTCCCATCAAAGAAAATTTGATCTTGCAAAAGCCTTGTGGTTGCAAAAACAGGCACACAGAAAGCTCTGTGGCAGACTCATGAAGATAGATGAGCAATTGACGAGAAAGCTACAGAGAAAACAGGGAGACTGGCCAAGTTTGTGGACAATAGATTTACTTTGTGGCCCCCTTTCAGGTGCTTTTTCTAAACCAGTCAGATATGTACAAAGTGGCCACAGTATGGAAAAACTTCTTGCAAAGTCAGAAATGAACACTAGAGGTGATAGCTTTGAAGCACAAGCCTTCAAATTTTTTGGTCAAAGTTTCTTCTCAGTGGCTTTTTCTAAGAGTGAAACTATTTTTTTCTTCAAGGTTCTTAATTTTTACACTTCATTTTGCATTTTGGAAAGTGATAATAGCTATTTTAATGATGTAGTTTGAGCTCTGTTACTGAAAAAACTAGAAAACAATTAACTAAAGATCACAGTATCACAGTATCACAGATTTCTAGGTTGGAAGAGACCTCAAGATCATCGAGTCCAACCTCCGACCTAACACTAAGTACTCCACTAAACCATATCGCTAAGCTCTACATCTAAACGTCTTTTAAAGACCTCCAGGGATGGTGACTCCACCACCTCCCTGGGCAGCCCGTTCCAATGCTTAATAACCCTTTCGGTAAAGAAGTACTTCCCAACATCCAACCTAAAACTCCCCTGTCGCAACTTTCGCCCATTCCCCCTCGTCCTGTCACCAGGCACGTAGGAGAACAGACCAACCCCCACCTCTCTACAGCCTCCTTTAAGGTAACTGTAGAGAGCGATAAGGTCGCCCCTGAGCCTCCTCTTCTCCAGGCTGAACAAGCCCAGCTCCCTCAGCCGCTCCTCGTAAGACTTGCTCTCCAGACCCCTCACCAGCTTGGTCACCCTTCTCTGGACTCGCTCGAGCACGTCCATGTCCTTCCTGTAGCGAGGGGCCCAAAACTGAACACAGTACTCAAGGTGCGGCCTCACCAGAGCCGAGTACAGGGGCACAATCACTTCCCTAGACCTGCTGGCCACACTGCTTCTTATGCAAGCCAGGATGCTGTTGGCCTTCTTGGCCACCTGGGCACACTGCTGGCTCATATTCAGCCGACTATCAACCAATACTCCCAGGTCCTTCTCGGCCAGGCAGCTTTCCAGCCACTCATCTCCCAGCCTGTAGCTCTGCTTGGGGTTGTTGCGCCCCAGGTGCAGGACCCGGCACTTGGCCTTGTTGAACTTCATACAGTTGACCTCAGCCCATCGCTCCAGCCTATCCAGATCCTCCTGCAGAGCCTTCCTGCCCTCGAGCAGATCGACACACGCACTTAGCTTGGTGTCATCTGCAAACTTACTGAGGGTGCACTGGACGCCCTCATCCAGATCATCGATAAAGATATTAAAGAGGACCGGCCCCAGTACCGAGCCCTGGGGGACACCACTAGTGACCGGCCTCCAACTGGATTTGACTCCATTCACCACAACTCTCTGGGCCCAGCCATCCAGCCAGTTTCTAACCCAGTGAAGCGTACGCCAGTCCAAGCCCCGAGCAGCCAGTTTCTTGAGGAGAATGTTGTGGGGAACGGTGTCAAAAGCCTTAGATGATTTCAAATGTAGTAGATGATTTCAAATGTAGTATTTTTTTAAAAAGGAAGTTATTACAAGTCTTGGACCTCAAAAGATCCCTCAGTTTTGTTGTAGGTGAGAGTACTGTTTTGCGTTTCATGAAGTGAAAGTGTAGGTGGGACTATAACAGGAGATTATGACTTCTGGTAGAGCTTTCTTAACAGCACCAAAATGTCATAGGGTCTTTCTGATTGTGTAGTCTCCTGTACCTGGGTCAACTAGTGAAGTAGATGAGGAAATATTCTGCCAAATGAAGGAATCTGATTTTACTACATATTTACTATATAAATGGTGCAGAAGAGGAACTGTAGAACTCAGTAGCATCACATGACTTATGACTGTATTTGTGAAGAACAGCAAAGGAAAATTGTAGAAAATTGTAGAAATGACTCTTTTAAACAAGAAGCCTGACAAATCTGAACCACGTAATTTAGCATTTGGAACAGGTGGGTGATGTGTCATCTGCTGTCACTCTCATTGCCCAACAGTGCTGAACACAAAAATGTATCGTTGTATGTTTTTTGAACCAACATACTTTTCTTGCCATCACTTGCTTGCATTTTCTCTAGCAAGAGTCACTACACTCACCTATCTTGTGAAGCACAGATGCGTTCTCATTCGAGTAAATCAACATCACTTAGCAGCACAAGTGAAGCTTGTAAAAACAATGGTATTGTTTTGCTTATGCTGATGTAAATCAGGAGGATCAAGCTGGCTGACAGCAATAAATTTATTTTTGATGTAAAACTAAGATCAGAATCAGGCTAACTGACTTCAAGTATATTCGTTTGTGTTGAGAGCTATTGATGATGGGTTTTACATTTCATCTGAATTAATCTTTAACTACTTGCTTGCTAGACAAGCAGAACAAATAATTATTAGTCTTTTCATCTCAGCAAAATGTGATAACTAAACTTAAAAGGTG
Source organism: Anser cygnoides (assembly GCF_040182565.1). Taxonomy (NCBI): domain Eukaryota; kingdom Metazoa; phylum Chordata; class Aves; order Anseriformes; family Anatidae; genus Anser; species Anser cygnoides. The sequence goes on from NC_089874.1 coordinate 49,244,042, forward strand.
TGGGGTAGCATTTTATGTATGCAAAGGCAAAGCATCCCACCCATCAGTGCAACTGGTTAAACAATTCTTCCACTATGTTCCAAGAGGGAGAAACCAGAGGAGTGAGAACTTGCTATTTGCACTGTGTGAAGGAGTGGGATCTGTTAAAACTGCAGTGGACATACTTGCATTTTGAATCAGAAAAATATATTGTGAAAAATGACAGTTTCTTACTCTGATATTTTCCTGCTGCACTGCTTTTAGAAGAGATATGATTGGCATCTCAAAGTTCTCAGTTACATACCACCCTGAAACCACATTTTTATCTTCTTCAGAAACAAACAAACAATTTAGTCTGACCTACAATTTAATGTGTAAAAAGAAAAAAAAAAGGAAAAAAGAAAGAGAGATGGACAATGGCTAGTGCCCCACTGTAGTAATAAAATGTCTAGACAACAATTAACATCCATTTCCCTTAAGAATGCAAGTGTGTCATCAGCAAATCTTTACTACTTTGCAAAGGACCAATCTAAATATGTTTAATCATTAATCAGTTTCCAAAATCTGAACAGTATTTGCTTTTCATGGGCTTTGTCTTCAAAACTGCAGGCACTTTATGAGGAAAAAACAAAACAAAACAAAACAAAAAACCTAAGGGGGGATTATTTTGGCCACAATCCAGTGAGTGAGCCTGCTTAGGAGATCACTGGTGCTGTGTCTTGTTTGGGAACATTGCACTCTTTCTGCATACATTAGCACTTTCAGTTTCCTTTATTCTTTTCTATTTCCTCTTTGTGTGTATTCATAGCAAGCAGCAGTGGCTGAAAGCACCAAGCAGGATTCTGTGCACAGACTGGTCCTGTAATAGCTGGCCACTGTATCTGTCTTGTGAGTTGGCTTTGAGAAATACCTCTTTCCTCCCTGTTTGAGCTGCACTTCTCTTCCCCCAGAATTATTCTCCCAACCAATGGTGAAGTCTCTCACAGGTCACTGATTACTGTGCTTGCATGGGATCACACTAAACTTCCTGTCAAGTACAGGGAACAGGAAATTACTCTTTAGCTTCCTACAATTGAACAAAAAAAACACTGTGCTCCCACCAGTGACACAACTGCCAAAAAGGTTCTAAGCCTAACAGAAAAATAATATTTTAAGTAGAATAAATAAGGAGAGAATCTGACCAGCAGAATTATGATCACTGTAGGAAACAGTTTACACAGTCTACTTTAAGTCCACCAGTGCTAGTACTGGATATACCCTGATCTGCATTATCATAACTGAGCTTAACCTCAGGCTCTCTGCATTGTTCACTGAATATATCAAAGAACTTTTGCAAGAGGAAAATAAATGGCAGAAGCTGATATATTTTGGAAATTTCACTATTTTTTTTTTAATTATTATTATTTTTTCTTTCACTTTGAGAACTGGAAACTTCTCCTTTTAGCCTATACCCTGATTCAGAATTCATTGTTCTTGCCAAATGAGTAAGAAATGTGAAGATTACTGTACTAGAGCAATGGCATTTCTGGAACACAGTTCTGTCTGGCAGCGCAAAACTCTTTCTACTGCACTCAGGGAATGACATAGGCACACTAAGCTTTGCTTACAGGTTTTGTAAATTTATTAGTAGAGAAAGTAATTTTTATAGATAAGTAGTTATCCACACATAACACAAGCTCCATACGAAACAAACATCACAATGGTGTAGAAAACAACACATTGCCTTGGTTTATCTGTGTTATTTGGGTAACTGTATTACACACTAAAAAGACCTACAAAGAGGGATGTCAGCCTCTGGTCTGAACAATAGCCACCAATACAGCTTCCTAGGTAGAAAGGATCTGTTTAAGCAGGTATTGTTGGGAACCTGTGCGTTTGTGAAGAGAAAGTAGTCCATGGTACTTCCAGAAACACACATTCTCATGGAGATGTCACAGGATACAGGTACAAAATGGAGAAAGGAACCCTTACTGCAGGCCCTGCTATGTGTCACTCCACACAGCAGCCACGCTTGAAGAGCAAAAGAAAGGGAGGGCAGAGGAGGCAGAAACCAGGCCTTCACTTAAAGACTCTGTAGTTAAGTCTAGCTGATGCAAGTGTGGTTCTGAAAATGCATTTAGACATATGAAAAGTCCACTGCACTGTTCATTTTCTCTCTTTACATCTTAAGTTTTTTGAACTTTTCCCTTTTCCTTTCCCTTCCTTTCCTTTTTTATCTATCTATCTATCTATCTATCTATCTATCTATCTATCTATCTATTTATTTATTCATTTATTTTTAGGGGTGTGTGTGTGCAAACGATGTCACCTCCTTAAAGTTCTTGAAAAATTTAACATAATTGTCCATTATCTTAGTACTTTATTCACTTCCTTTCAATATCTGCTCCTCCTAACATTTCACAATATATCTATCTCTGATCCTTGGCACTAGTACAATTCATTTTCTACAAGATGTTACTGAGATTGTAAATAAATGCTGCAGCATCAAGGGGCAGACAAGACGGAGCCTGTCAGATCTGGAAGTCAGCAGCAAAGTTATAATTACAGCAGACTAGTGTGAGGTGAGTTCTTTGCATCCATAGATTTAATTGTCATCAGCTGCTGTGGAATTAAAACACGGAGAAAAGAAGATGGAGAGTGATGGGGGTAAAGAGTGTTACCAAATATGTCCTAGGTTGTTTTTGCATTTCCCATTATTTAACTTGCTTGTAAGCCATCAGCAGAACAGTGAGACGCTCTGTGCTTAAATAGTAGTGTTTCCACAAAACACTTTATACTGAAATATTTTAATTGCAAAAATTCTGAAAATTATAATCTTGTGAACTGAGTCAGTGTAAAGAAGAAACAGAATACCTCAAAACAGTATCTAATTTTCAGAGACGTAAGGCTACTCCTGCAGACAGCTCGGGTGCATAACAATCCAGTTTATATTAACATGTAACTATTCTAAAGGCAGAAGTAAACTAATGCTGCTCAGGTTGAAAGCTCAAAAAAGGCTGTGTGAATACTCTAAGCACATTGCTGCACCAAAGCTAATGTGCTCTGCAAACTATTACAAATGTATCTTTTATCTCATCCTCTGAAGCATATTTTTTCTGCAAATATTTGATAAGATACTATGAAGGATGGTAAAAAAAAAATGTTGCCATTGAATATTATATGTGTATTTGATATAAGGAGATGGTTGAAAATATAAAAAGTGATATACAAAAACTCTCACAGTGGGCTAACAAACCAGAGTTTTCTCAAGTCTAGGAGGTTATACATCATGAAATTCATAATTTGGTCTTTTAATTATATACTTGAAAAATTGAAAAAGAAATGTGGTATTTTAACATTACAAAATTCATTGGAAATCCTAAAGCAAGGTATACATTCTCTGCAATAGGTACATGTATCCTCTCTCCCAGCTAGAAGAAAATTTCTGTTCATATGCAACTTGCAAGCTCTGCAGTAAAGGTTTCACTTAGGGTATTTTGAAAATGCTGTGTTTGCCAGAAATTATTAAGGAAAAAGAGAAAAAAAATCATATAAGTGAAGACTGAAAGTGATTTTGCAGCTTGTTTTTTGATTCCAGTAGATTTCCTCTTAACTGAACAGAATGTGTTTAAGAATTGCTGTTGTAACTTTATAAAATTTACTATACTTCCACTGGAAAAGCAATCAAATTCTCAGGTTGTAATTTAATTTTTCTGCAGATACGTTCTAATGTTCTGAGCTTGTGGGCATGAAGAGAACACATTTTAATACAACTATTCTTTTAAAGAAAGGCATCTGTAACAGGTAATTCAAGAAATTTTGCTGAAAGAAATCTATCTAATGGGATAAAGATTAGGCTAGAAACCTCAGAAGATTTTCTAGGAACTACATCTAAGCATGATATATGGTAGTTTAGTACTGGGGAAATCAAAAGTTGATGTGGAAGGTATATGGAACACAAAGTGCTGCAGATTATTACGTGCTTTTTCAAAAGGAATATCTTTTCTTTAGACCACTTTAGAAAAGATCTTCTAGCATTTAACAGACATAGAAATTGTAAAGTATGTAGATAACAAATGAGACAGCATTTACTGCAAATCTAAATTTTATTCTAGTCTTTTTAGAGAAACAGGATAACTTTGTATACTAACCAATAGACAACAATAACCTAGCTATAAAACTGTAGTTTACTTAATTGTATGTTACTTAAAATATTTGAGGGGATTTTTTTTTTCAGTATTTGTTAAATTACTTGAGCCTTTTTTGTGAAGAGAGTGTTGGATGGTAGAATAGGCAGACAATAGACATCAACAGCGTTGAATGAAACTTGCAGACATCTTTAATGCTTTCCACCCAACTCCATTAATTTAAAAGGTGTTAGGACACACTTAAAGACTGACTTCATCCTCTTTTATTTTCCTTCCAGTGACAAAAGAAAAATGGGCTGATGTCTTATGGAAGGTTTTTTGAACAGGTTCATAACTTACATGGAAGACATATGCCCAAGTTGCAAATGTTAAGTTTCACAGCTCACTCTTACAGGGTGATACTCACCACTCAGTTTCTCCTGGGGGTCACAGATTTTTTTTTTTTTTTTAATGGGTTAAGTTATATTTATGATCTATTTTGGCACCAGGGTGCACCAGCTATACAAGCTCTGTGCCTACCAGGGACCAAAAAGTCCTTCATATAGTATACAGAACAGCTAAACAGGTGTAATAAAGGACTGAGCTGGTGCACCTAGTATGGCCAGTCTCTACGGGGGGTTCTTACAGCAAGATAGATTATGCAGTTATGGCACCTCAATCCTTAAAAACCAAGGAAGAAACCTCATTTAATTCTCCACTACTAAAACTTAAAATTTTCTATTAGAATTTTCAAGTGTGCACTATTAAACTTCCAAAGATTTTACACAGAAGGCTTTCCTCTCTAAATGCTATACTCTGCCAAACTAATCTGTTTTAGCTCTGGATCTTTTGATGAGGTTATATAGAACTTCTGTCAGACAGTTGGTCACCTGTTAGTACAACAGAGTTAACCAGCCCAACGCAATAATGCAAACACCTTCAAATATAGGGAAAGGTCAGATCTGTCTGCTGAACATAACCCAAACTCAACATGTAGCCTTATGGCTACAGCTAAGTCACAACATTCCCTAACTCTTAACGGAGAGGGAATAACATGAAATAGATAATCAGTCCTACAACATGTACTTCAGGAAGCTAGTGGTGGAAGCTGGAATATTTTAACAACTTTTGCTGAGGAAGTTGTACCCACAGCGGGACACTGGATTTACATACATACCTTCCTGTTTGAGGGATAACAGTGATCTCCACCAAGTAGACTGCTGACATACAGAACAAATGAAGAAGTGTCAAACACTGTTCTAGTATGCCCTTTCTTCATGGAGTTTCAAAATCTATAATCATCTTGTTGCCCCCAGACAGACAAGCTTCTGTTACTTAGAGAAATGATAAAATCTTGGGAGTCTGTTGTTAAAAGCATCATGGGAAAACACCAACAGTAAGCTACCAGTGTGAGACAGCTTAATGTTGTATGAATCTCTGGCTCCATTTGACTGAGCACAAGGCCATGCTACAAAACACTGCATCTGCTGTGATCTTGCCTCTGCCCTTATCCATCACACTTAGGACTGGCCTTATGCACCTCTCTTAACGTAGTGTTCTGAGGCTTCCAGCACAAGCTTATGTCAGGATTGTTGGGGATCCTGCGGGATACACTCACTTATAGTTCCTTTGCTTGGTCGATTTTTGTGGCACTGGCTATTGTCCTCTGTGGAATAAAAACAGGTGGGAAGCATCGGGTGTGTTGGGCAGGGTAGGGAAGAAGAGGACAGCTGCTTTCTCTTTGCTTTCCTGCATTCAATCTGCAGGCAACACTCCGACTTGCAGTGCAGCTGTAGCTGTTTGTCCAAGAGTAGGCAGGATCCAAGCCAGGCAGGTGAGGCAGCTGTTAAGGTATAGCCTATGTCATGAAGTGGCTGGCACTTCTGGCTCTCTGCCCTGAAAGCACTCTCTCCATACCCTTCCCTCCCCAGAGTACCCTAGAAGAACATTTTCTCTACCTAAGAGAGAGAAGATGGGGAGAACGGATTTTTTCCTTGGTGAGTCTCTAGGTATTCCCTATCTTGGCTGCCAGAGAATGTGCTGACCCAAGCAGTGAGCTTTCTCTCCATGCCATTTTCAGATTTTTCAATAGAAGGAATAAAAATTTCCTCCAAAATCTTCACATTTTTCACCACAGCACTGAGAGTTGAGATAAATTCTCTTCATAGAGTCAGTAAAACATACTCACCTTGACTGAAAGTGATATTTACATTTGACTGTAATATTTAGTTTATTTGCTAATAAATAAACTCCCACACCCTTTCAGATATCTGGACATTGGGATACCCAATGATATGTTATCCCAAAGACCTTTTATTTCCATGAACCACTAACACGTTTGCAGATCATGAATGAAATGCATTAGAAGTATCTTACAGAAAACTATTTTTTTTCCTAGATCTATATTTTTGCGAAAGTTAGCATCCTTTTTAAGAAGATGTCAGCACAGATTTTGCCATATCCACATGTACATCCCACAAGTCACAAATATGTTTTGGGCCCCCAACTATAATAGCTAAAGTTCTCATTGTTCCTGACTGTTTTATCCGGTTCTTCAATCTACACCAAGGCAGAGAGAGATGAACAAAAGGCAATCAAGTTTTCAGTCTCTATGTAACATGTCATAGAACTATGATGTTCTAGCATTAGCTACTTGGCTAGAAGTGATATTTTTTGTAAGTGTCAGCACCCTGACTGGTTTGTCAGTTCCAGTTCTGAAATTCTTTACTTTCAATCTAATAGTGTCCTGTGTTTGGAGGCTCTCACAGCTCTCCAAACCAGTTCAGCCTAGACCTAAATCTAAATAAACATGAGACTGTCTTGTCTATTACTCAACTCTCATGCACAGAATTACCAATAAAAACATGTAGGATCTATTTAAGTAATTGCCATCCACAGCAGCAGAAAACATAACTGAATATTGAGGAAGCTCAAAAAATAAACTTGCAAAGCACACACACAAAAAGAACATATCAAACAATCATTAGGCATTTCCTGAAGAGTTCTGTCTACTTTGGCCACCCATGAACTCTTTGCCTATTATTCAAGACAGCTGGCCTAAAAAAGGAGCTGGCTTCTGCTTATATTTATTAAATCTGCAGGAAGGGCCCATCAATCACAACAATGGGTTTTAAGTGTTTGCTGGGTGAGAGGAGAGTCCCATAAGCAGTCTTTGAAGTGTCTTTTGCTGAAGGTAAACATCTGAAGAACATAAATAGCTGTTCTTCTTTCCAATGAGTAACCTTGTCAATGTGGGTAGAATGGAGAGACGGGGGAGGGGTGCCGTCATGAAAAGGAAAAGCAATAAAGGATTCCTTATGACAGCAATTTGCACATTTACTGCTCTTTGATATGTTAACTAGATTTTGCAAAATGGAATTCTTTGTCTTTTAGAGGTCCTTGGGCAGTGATAGCTCACAGTCAGAACAATGTTTTGCAATAGGCGTAATGCATCTTCTAATTAATAAGGTAACTTGGGCAACCTCTGTAAATCAGTGACATTATCATTATAACAGGACACAAGTGAATAGTTGTTTATAAGGAAGGAAAGATGCTCATAACAACACTATCATTATTTACTGAGCTCATTGACTAAAGTGAATTGGATTGAATACAAGGGGATCAATAGGTTATGGGCCCTGTTCACTAAACTTTTACAAGCTCTTTATGAACCTTTGGTTCTAGAAAAAGGAGCTTCTCCATTCAGAAAACTGGGAATGAAACCCTGCCAATTTTCAGTTTTCATATTCAGCACAGCCTAAGACATTATGATGCAAAATCTCCATGGGCATTGAGAACAAATGGGAAAGTCAATAGGTTCTCTCAATAAAATGTTTTTGAAGAATAAAATACACAGGCATGGATGCATATGACCATTACTGGAAAGCAAGCCAGCCTATGGTAACAAAAAATCATGGTATTTACAAATACATTACTGTAGGAATGCATGACATGGCAATTCTAGTACCAGACAAAACATGCTGGATCCTGAAATATGGGTAGCAAATTCAAGATTGGAAGTAGACCTACCTGTTTGTTATATTGCAAACTACATCACAGTGAGTTGGCATTTTCACTTGCTTTGGTATAAGCAAAAGAAGCTGCCTTTCAGCAATAAGCAAAGTGATTCACACAGATTACGCAGAACTATTTAGGGTTGCTATATATATTTCTAAAATATTGTTCTAACTGCACAAAATAGAGCAGTAAGTGTACCTACCTGGTTCAAAATAGGGTGCTGCCCCTTATGAGTATACCTTCTAATTTTCTGGTGGGGAATAATATTTTTTTCTGTGCTTAATAGCAGAACTAGCCATAGACTAGAGCAAGGACATTTTGGGATCATTCAGTATCTTTTAGTACCACTCATCAACAACCTTTGCTAAGATTAAGCCTTCTTACTGTATCTCTTTTCAACCAGCTATTTTCCATACCTTGATCTCATACTGGCTTTATTTCCATCACTTTAAATCCTTTTTCCTTCTTTTGTTTAGATATTTACTCCATCTTCTTTAGTTCACATGGATCAACACCATACTTTGAGGTTTAAGATGAGAAGGTGGGAGTGAGAAGCACATCACTAAGAGGGTGAAAATAAATATCTCAGAATTTTATCCCTGCTGTAAACCTGTGCCTTTTCCTTTCTGGATTTGACTGGGAGCAGGATCTGGTCCATTTTGTCTCTGCCCATACAATCCCACAAAGCTTGTAGTGTACAGAAGGGGTAAAGAACCAGACAAAAACAACAGTCTAGTCCTGTGCTTTTCTCTCTGCATCAGATCCTGGCAGGGGCAGAGCCCCTCACAGTGGAGGACCAACCCTATCCATCTCACAGTGGAAGACTACTGTAGATATTTGCCCACCAGAGCTCCTTTTTGAGATGGTTGAAAGTGCCAGGCAATGCTGAGGGTGAGTAAGGCCAGGAGATGGCAAAGGCATACCTCTTCCCTAATCACTCCTGAGTGGGCTGGCTGTGCTCAAGTAATGAGCAGACCTTGTCCTGATGGTGTGGATGATATTACAATGGGGGAAACGCTTTTGCCTGCAAAGACTAGGGATCTGAATTATAGCCTGAGCATCTGACAAATCTCTACCACATTGAGAGGGCCAACCACAGTGTGGCCCTCAGCATCCCACTTAGCTATGTCAGTCACAGATCAACAGCACAGCCAGAGTTCTTGTTTTTCTTAATTCCTCTTCTTCATCTCTTAAGGATTTATCCTTGACTTCTTTCTTGAAATTTAGCTGGAGACTTTTTTCCTTTCCATGTTCTGGACATGCATCCATCATGACACGGGCGGGGTGTCACCCTCTAGGGAATAGCCTATTATCTCTCTCTTAGTATTATGTCTTTCTATGACCTTCTCCCTTTGAAAAATGTGTGGATTCTTTCTTTATGCTAGCACTTCTTTCACTAAGCATCTTTGCTAGCAAAGGCAAGGTCTAAGAAATCTACTCCTTGTTCTGGGAGAAAGATGAATTTATCACTAAAATAGAGATGAACATAAACCAACAGCCCAGTATCTGTGACTAGCTGAGTAAAGATGATGGGTCTGACTACCATTTTCCACAAGGTTTCATCTGTTTCTGAATGTTGTGCCTCTGGCCTAATCCATACTATTAAAGGCAAAAACACGTAAAAATCGTCATTGTCCAAGACCAAACTGTATAATCATCAGGTCACTGTCTGCTTTCTAGTTTGAGAGGTATAATTCCACTGAAGTCAGATTTACACTAGTATCAGCAAGAGCAAAATTAGGTTTCCCCTGTAGTTGCTGTTAACCTTTATCAGCATCACCCAGTAGTACTGAGATGGAAGCATTAGCAAATAAGGCTGATCCTGAATAGCCATTCTCCCATTTACTTTTTGCTGATTTATCACTTCACTAATGACACAATAGATCTTCCCATTAGTTTATTAGTATTATTTATTATTGGCATTAGTGTTATTCTGAAGGAAAATGAGTATAGAGAACTGACCTCACCTTAGAGTGGCATATCATTTTCAGGAGTTCAGAAAGAGCTCAGAATTGACAGTTTTCATTTCACCGATGTTCAATCACTGGCATTTGTCTTTTGTATCCCAAAGCAATTGCATAACTCTAATATTGACCTTAACCAGAGCCCTTTGTTTCTCACCCTAACAGCCAAAAGCATTAAAAATGTGTGTTTACTTAATTTGTCCTGGCATGCAGTGTAATTACAAGCAGTTTGTTTTCTCTGTTGTAAAATATGGGCTAGAGAAGGAGTAAAGTAATGTGGAAAATTAACATTGTGATGTACTGTATAGTGGAATAACACTAAAAACACTTAGCAGTGTTAGTACTGGAGGTGCTATTTGTGTTGTGTGCAGGAGCAATAAAGAATTAAATGCCTCTTTCTAAACTATATTTGCATGATTTTCAACTGCAGTAAAATTAATCTGAGCCGCCTCCAAGTACAAAAGAAAAAAAAAAGTGCAAATAGAACTGAACAGCACTCATGTAGCTGTTAAAGTTCTACTTTTCTGTTTCATGAATTCCAGCACAACATTTACTGAACTCTGCGACTCGTACAGAACTGGACCAGGAGAATAAGTTTAAAGATTTCTGTTACGTCTACCACTCACAATAGCTGTGGCTTTGGTATGGTTATGGTCTTGTTGACCAGATATTTCTGATGCAAAAGCAGCTCTGGATACAGAAGGAGACTGCGTAACAAGGTGGTTTGTCAGGGAATTTTCCTTCTATTTGTCTCTAGAGTAAGTACTGCACCCAAATCTGACATTACTGCACAAAATCTGATATTACTCCACATCTCTGTTAATTCTGTCTACAAAAAAATTCACTTCCTCCTTTACAAATCTCCCTTTTTCTTTGTGAAGTGTTAAGTGCTGTCATGATTACAAAAGTATAAATATCAAAGCTATTAGAGTTTGGGGAGTATTACCTGTTTGTACCAAAATAGCCAAGAACAAAAACCTCTTATCTCTCCCCTTTTTTTACTATTTATTTTTTTCTCTCTGCCTTCCCTTTCATACTTTCTGTGGAAGAATTTAGATAATGAAAAAAAAAGTTTCATCTCAAACTCTTTATGTACATTTTAAATATTCAAAACTTAAAATAGCAAAGGGAAAAACATGCCAAATCTCTCCTGCATGAATTTAATACAATTTTTCTTCTCTTTTCCTTTGTTGTTTGAGATCTTTGTTAAAAAATAGATCTCTGAGTGAAAACAAACATTTTAGCCCTTCACTGATATTTCAAATATAATTTTATTTAAAAAAAAGTTTTTTTTTGGTTGCATGTGTGTAGAAGTGCCCCATGCGAAGAAATACACTGCTTTCCTGGTGTGGGACAGCCAATCTACTAGCAGAAAGGGATACTCAATCTTCTTGTTCTAGCCTCTGTGGAACAGAGTTTATCCATTTTGTCATTTGACTCATTTGTATTTTTTAATAACAAGTTGGGATGAATCTGGAAGACATGGGAGCTTTTAACAGCAGTTGAGAAGAAATCCAGTATACTGCAGGCTGGTGTTAGAAAAGTCATTAGATTAACCTCTTCTGACAGGTCAGGCTCAGCAAATATTCTTAAAAATAACTCTTCCAGTAATTTATGACCTTTGGGGAGCATAATCAATAGTGCTAAGAGGAGAGGCAGCCAGACAGCACTTCCTGGTAGGAGAAAGTTTCTTGTCTTTGTAATGTTTGCATTCTGTCTGCTTGTATGCAATAAGACTGACTTGCCAGTGATATCATACCCCTCTTACTCCATCAGTTTCAGAGACATACATTTTTATTGTCAATTTACTGTCTCCTATGTTATTTCATACAGTATCTAATTCCAACAAAAACCGATGCACAAATGTGATTACAAAGCAAGGGGAAAATGCACAGTTCATTTTCTTCCACATTCCTTCTAACCTCTCTGGATCATTTGAGGGAGAATAGTACTCTGCACCAAGATGTTAAACATATACTTCATTTTAACGCATGATGAGCATAATGCTTAATTAAGTACTTTCTTACATCCCCTTCAGATCACAGTCTAGGGGAATTTTATACTCTGGATCTATATTTTTTTACTAAGCTTGGATAAACTATGTAAGATTTGAGCATGCAAATTACAACAATATTTTTGTATTTGTTAATCATTTAAATACATTTTATAATTGATGAGATTTTCTCCAGCTTTTTTATATAATAAGAGCATTGCCCTGATTATTCAAGCATAGAGTTATCCTTTCAAGGTTCAGTACTAAAGTCCTGTTTTCTGAAACTGGAGAATCTCAGGAGGATACATTGATTTCAGTGAGGCCTCACATTCACTGTCTACACACACATGCTCAAGCCACATGGACCTGCCCAAGGCAGGACTACTGCCCATCTTTCTCTGCAAAGACTTCTAGGGACATAGAAAAGGATGTAGCTTGTCATGCTGTAATATGATACTGCACTTAATTTGGCACCACTCAGAGAATTACTGGATGTTGGCTTTTCCACTGTCCTTGGAATGGAAGAAAGGTCTGGAAACTCAAAAGAATAAAAATAATTTAGAAAGAAAATCATTCACATTCACAGTCTCTGGCAGAAGCTTTAATGCATTCTACTTCATGTCAGCTTTGAGCATCCATTGCTAACAATTATAGCTGAGAGAAGATACCAACTTTTCTCCAGAGCTATGGTGAAATTGAAAATGGCTTTTTCCCCCTGCTTTACAACTTCACTTTCAACCTGAACAACCAGAAGAAACAAACAAACAAACAAACAAACAACAAAAAAAAACAAACTGAAACAACAACAACAAAAAACCACCTTACAGCCAAATTAAAACAGGTCACAAACTTGAGACTATTAAAGCAGGTTGCCACATAACATCGTATAGAGTCAGATCATGTCTTTCTCTGCACAGGTTTAAAGAGGAGGAGGAAAAACTCAGGGGTCTTCTTTCTCAGTGTCTAAGAGTGGAAGGTGAAGAGCAGCTGTTGTGCTGAAGAAGTTCCCTTGTTAGTCATCTGAGCATTTAGCTCTTGGAAGCCTATCATGAGTGGAAAAACTGAACAGCCTTCTTCCAGATCTCCTACCTCTACTTAATGGCATGAAATCTCTGACATTTTCATTGGAACACAGATGTTTCCCTCTATATGTTGTACCAGCAGTAGCCTAACCACCAAAATTAGCTGCTGGCTAGGCTTTACCATACTTATGCCTGGTATTTCCTGGACCAGTATGTGCTTGTATGTTATTTATAGTCAGACTGATGACTCTGGTCATCAAGACCATCAAGGTGAATAGCATCAAATCTATTCCACATGCCCTACACGGTCACCATGCTCACATTAAATCCATGGCATGGTTGTTCTGTACATGCGCAGAGGATATTGTCAGATTTTCAAGATCTGGGCTGTAGCTCTGTCAGAGCAATAGGTCAGCCTAGATTCCAGAAAATACTATAAAGATAAACAAAAAAACAAAATTTCCACTCAGAAAAATTCTGAGGTGGAAAAAACATGACATGTTTTGGGAAACCATTTGCCTTTAATCAGTGACTTTTTTTTTTTAAGATGAATATAAATGATATGGCAAAATTTTCAACATATTAACATTGCTGTATGATGAGAAACATAATCCTGTAAATACTATGATGATTAACAGGTAACAACAAAACAAAGTACAAAATGTAGTTTTAAATTATGACCTTTGAGCTCTCCAAGAACTTATTTCCGTATCACCACGTTTATACAATGTGTTCATGGCCAGTAAGATTTAATATCAGTACTCCAAAAATCTGCAGCACATAACATAGCTTAAGGTGCCCAGAAATAAATATGTTTGTTTTAAGACTGAAAGGGAACATTATAATCATCTACTTTCACTGCCTGAAAATAAAGACTAAAATACACTCTGTGTTTCCTATATCACCCTTCTGAAGAACAGTTAACCCATGACTGATTTTTCTTTATTTGAGTAAATTACAAAATGAGTCCGTTTACTCTGAAATGACCAAAAGAAAAAGAATAAATGAAAAATGTATTCTACAAAGCCCTTTTGTAAATGCATGTAATGGAATAAGAAAAAATAATTTTGCTAAAAATTTAATTTGTTGCCTCTGGCCCATGTGACTTCTGGGAAGACTTAGAAACTTGATTCATTCCAGTGATGCAATAGTTTCTGTCAGTTGCTACTGCAGTATACTTAAAAGAACTGGACACAACCAAAAGCGACTAGAAGTAAACAAACAGACACAGGAACACTTCACTTGCTCCTTATGTAATGATGTAGGGCACAATTAAATTTTATTATCCTTTGGAAGGGACTATAGAATTCAATTGTGGCTTCAGAGTTAGTCATATCATCATTCTCAACATATGGTAACAAAAAATCTGTGTCTTCTACTGTCTTCTTTAACCCAAACAGCAACATTCTCTCTCGTTTTCATAAGTTGTAGAGCCAATGCTTCAGTTATGTTCCAGTCCATCTCCATACTTGAAATACCTGTTTTCTTTTGTTGGGACCTGTTTTCTTTTGTTGGGCATTTGCAATAACAAATTCAAAAATATTAATTCAGGATGGCTCAAGTGAATGTCATTTAAGTTTGTTTGCAATTTTCCAAACTATGGACACTTTTTTTCTTCATATTTTTGATACAAGGCTCATCAGACCTTTAGGTGTTTTTTTGAAAAAAAAAAAAAAAATCATCTTTTACGATCTGTAGTCAACCCAATGTTATATGTGTATCATCTGTTCATATTCTTGGATAAAATTTGTCAGACACAACAGTGAGTGATATAATAAAAGACATACTCTCTTTAAAGTCAGTTTAATTTCTTAGACCAGCGAGTAACAGGTGTGTTTTACAAAGTTGAGAAAACAGGAATATATTCCATCTCTCTGACCCTTTCTTTTTCTCTTCCACGTTTTTGTGCCTATGTAGATTATGTAGATGAATATAAACAATTATAAGTTTTGTTTTTTTTTTAAATTAATTAATTTTTTCTGTGCTTGTATTTTCTCATGCTGAAATAGCAGTAGGTCTTAGAAAACTGGAACAAAATTCATTTGCCTTTGTCTTTTAATTAATTAATTAATTAATTAATTTATTTATTTATTTTGATGCCTACTTTGGGATCTCTAGCAAAAAAGACATTATTAACTCCTGAAGAAAAAAGTGCACAACTTCTCCCGGCAAGGAAACATACTCTTGCTTTCATTCAGCACTACATTTTCTGTGGTCGTTGACAGTACTTTTCAATACATATTTTCAAAGAAAAGATTTTGTCTATGCTGTGCAAATATATGATTTTGAAATTCAGTGCTGGTAAGTAGCTATTGACTGTTGTTGTAATCAAACTTTTCCATACTAAGGTGAATTGCATCTTTTTCCCTTCACATATTTTTTGTACAAATGATGAACAAGACTGTCTCTGCAAGACCTGGTATGTCTCATGTCACTTCTCTGACTGATTGACAGGAAAATTTCAGGGCATCCCTGCTGATGAGCTCCTTCAGTAGTTGTTGGTGTTTTCTTTCCTGCCTAAAGAGACTTAAAACAGATGGATTAGAAGTTGCTGAACTGCAGTGTTCATGTTTACAAGAGAACATACCACTGGCTGATGAAAACCTATGCAGCTGGAGGTAAATAAGCTCAGGTGGGCAGTGTCTGTTAGGCTAGGAGTAAATCTGGAAATGCAGTTAACTTGAGACAGCTTTTCCCTGCTCTTAGTTTTTCTATATAGGTTCGAGCTCTAGGTAGAATATTGTATTTTGAACAGAGGAAGCAGCTATTAAGGCTTTTAACCTTTTTTTTTTTTTTTTTCAGGGTACGTCTCCATTTCCAGCATGTTCATAAACGCATGGAGAAATCTTTTCTGCTTGTATTGAAATCAAACAGTTATTTGTGCAAAGATTGGCAATATTAAAACCATTTGATTTGAAAGTCTTAATTTGAAAATAACCTGGAGGCACTTAATAGACTTACATTTCTTGTAAACATTTGATTCACAGCTGCTAAAAACAGTTTCATTGCGTATGAAACTTGGGGCATCTGCTTTGTCATGTCAGAATGACTACTGGGTAGGATGCCAGTATGACATGGAATAACATGAAACAATCCATCCAGCTGCATGGAAATTGTTTAAGTGCTTCTCTTGTGTGCATAATAGTATCCATTGGAAAGAGAAAAATCTGTGCAGACCATGAAACAGATGTTATCTAATTCCCCTTCTCCTACGAATGCCTATAGGTGCAAAAAGCCTGTAGCTGTTCTGATTCTGTAAGCACTTGTAAGGCAGCATTTTCAAAAGGAGAAAAAGCTCTGCAATGACCAGCTGGAGTCTATTGTTCTTTACTGGGGGCAAGTGGAAAACAGGGGAAGAGTTTATAGCTTTTCTTCTTTCTCTTGAAATGTGTATGTTATTTTACCTTTGTAGGTACAGTAGTCCCTTCCATTTTTGTGGTCATAAAATAACAATCCTCTTCATTCCATAAATCAAACTTCAGGTGCTATAAACAAGGACAGTTTTTGTGCATGAGTTCTTCAATAGCTAAGGCTGAAGAAATAGGTGCCGGGGGGAAATGGTAAACTGGAAATGCCTAGATTCCTTAAGAAGAACGGCTTCAAAGTTTTGAAGTTTGATTTGAACACCTGAGACCACTTGAGTTTGCTTCACGTCATTTGAATAGGTGTCAAATGCTGTACAGAACCATATTTTTGCAATGTAACCATGTTTTTGCAATGTGGAAAAGTCCATTCATGATGTATATAAACCCATTTGGTATTTATGAAAATTGTCTGTGCAAGTTGGAAGAACAGGATGGACAACGTGTTAGTCAATGCTGGATGGCAAATTTCATTAGCAATTGCTGCATTCATTGCATTGGCCATGCTTGAATTGAATAAGCATTAAAAACTTTATGGTAATTGTGTTGGGACAAGGGTATGTCTCAGTCACTTCAGGTAAACTTTGTTTTAAATAATTCTGTGACATGCCTAGTTTATGTTTGGTTGCCACTTTACACTTAGGATGTAGCTACTTTTCAGAGAGCATTAATTGTTTGCCTAGTGACATTCTTTGGTATATTTTACACATAAAAGTGCTAGACACAAAGTTAAGTAGTTTTTTCATTTGGTTCTTCATTTTACCAAAGCTGTTTACAAGAGAATGGATAACATATATAGTATATATATGACCAGAAAATGAATTTGCTGTTGTGATTTTAGGCCTTGTTTTTCAAAATACTCAGGTCAACCACTTGTCAACTTACAGGCAAGTCAGAAGTCCCTTTGAAACAAAAGCAAAGCAAAGCAAAGCAAAGCAAAACAAAACAACCCTCAACTCCTCAAATCCTTCAAGTCACCACCACCCTGCAGACTGTGATATGCCTGTGTATATGTCACATACATAAAAGCATTAGACATTCTAAACAACTCATACTGTGAAGACATTCACTCCCCTATCACTCCCCAGCCCCATGCCCCAAAATACCTTGTGCACTACAGAAAGTACAGAAGTATCATCTAGATTTTAAAGGTGTGAAACTGAGACAGATGTGGTCTAAATGACTTGACTGGGGCAACACTGAAATCTGTGGCAGGACAAGATGCTGAACACTGTTCTCTCACAGCCTTCCTGTCCATGGATTGCTCTTCCACTTCTTGTTTTGATGATGCTTTTTGTTAGCTTGCATGCCTAAATTAACTAGGAAGAAACTTGGAGCCATCAGAAGCTCTCTGGTTTGCTTCTTCAGAAAACATTTGACAGGCAGGGTAAGCTGCTCTTCTTTTCATACAGCTTCAGTTGTTTCTCTGCTGTTTGACAGCAGCTGGCAGAGGCAACAATGCACACTGCTAGTCTCAGCTCAGGTTTAAATTAGGAAAAAAAGAGAGAACTTTCCTTATACTTTCCATCCGGAGTTATAGCATGGTCCAACTGTAAATGTGCTGATTTTTTCCAGAAGCGTATCTTGGAGCTTACTCATAGCCACTTTTTTGTATGTTTCCATAGAATACATGTAGGTATAGCACAGACTGATACATTGGTGCTAAACATCAACACTTTGTAGGTCAAATTGGTTGCTCCTTAACAAACGTAGTATTCACAATGTGTTTCAAAACTTGCTTTATAAGTAGCTCTTCCTCTGTTTGCTCAGTTCATTTCAAAACACCAGCTATTTTCCAAAACATAGCTCTTCCAAAGCTACCTGATTTGACAGGTTCCTTTGATGTACATATATTGCTCTCATTATGTTATCTGGATTTATATTAAAAGTCCTGAAGTGAATCTCCCTGGATATTTTCCCTGTAAAAAAATAAATCATTGTTGAAGGTGACTTATTTCAATGGTGAGGTGGAGTGTTAAAGGTAAGAATTAAGATATGCTTGCAGAGTTCAACAAGAAAGCTAGTATAACTCCTCCCTTGTTGCATCTTCCATTAATCAGAGCTGTTAGGACTGGAAAACAAAACAAAACAAGACAAAAGAAAGAAAGAAACAAACAAAAACTGGAAGAGAGTGGGTTCAGCCATTCTGTAATTCCTTCAGCTTCAGTGGCATATTCTACTGTTAGGCATGGATTTAAGATATTCCTCTTGGCAAAAATATTCTTTCTGATTTAGGATGCATACTTGTTAAACGGTGGTTTACCTTACTGTGTGCACAGGTTTTCTGAACACTGAAATCCTCTATTTCTTTTTCTTCTTTTCTTATGTGATCCATCTATGCTTTTTGCTTTAAATGACTTAGGCTAGCCTCACAAGAATCTTTGGGACCTTATACAGACACAGCAGGGTACTATGCTTTATAAAGTAACGGAGGATAGTTTCATTTTTGTAACAATATGAAAACATATAATTGGAGAAGGTATTCACTAATTTTCTGTCATAGTCTATTACTAAAAATATTATAGACTCCTTTGTCTTTTAAGTGTCTTGTTAGATGCCTCAAGATTACTGTTGCTAATAGCCAATGCTTAGTAGATCACTTCTTGGCAGAACTCATTTTCCTTATATATTTAAACTAGAAAATTTCTCATTTGGGAAAAAAAAAAAAGATCCAGAGCTTTTCTATAATGTATTTTAGATAAACAATTACTTTACATTATTTAAAAGGTAACATAGATTTAAGTTTAGCGGTACTGAACTTGATAGTATTATTGGATTACAAGTATTAATATTACTGTTATACAGAGTTTTCCAGCCCAAAGTGATATGTTAGGAAGAAGAAATAGTAATAATAATAATAATAAAAATTTATCTGTAGAAGTACCACAAAATGCCTATAGTAAATATAAAGTTTTTAATTATTTGTAAAGCTGCAGAGGACAGGGACTGGTGAGCTTACTGTTATTTTGTAATGATGACCACTCTTATTTCATAGATCATGGAAGTAGGTAAGGTCTTGATGCACAAATTTATAACTCTGTAATTTTCATCAGTATGTTCATAGAATCATAGAATGGTTTGGGCTGAAAGCAACCTGAAAGATCATCTAATTCCAACCCCCCCTGCCATGGGCAGGGACACCTTCCACAGACCAAATTGCTCAAAGCCCCATCCAACCCGGACTTAAGCACTTTCAGGGATGGGGCATCTATAACTTCTCTGAGCAACCTGTTCCAGTGCCTCATCACCCTCTGAGTAAAGAACTTATTCCTTATATCTGATCTAAACTTACCCTCTTATAGTTTAAAACCATTACTCCTTGTCCTATCACTACACTCCCTGACAAAAAGTCCCTCTCCAGCTTCCTTGTCGGCCTGCTTTATATACTGGGAGATGGGTATAAGGTCTTCCCAGCCTTCTCGTCTCCAGGCTGTACAGCCCCCACTCCATCAGCTTATCTTCATGGGATAGTGCTCCAGCCCCTTTGACCATCTTTGTGGCCTTCCTTTGGACTCTTTCTAATATATCCACACCCTTCTAGTGCTGGGGGGCCCAGAGCTGAATGCAGTACTCTAGATGGGGTCTCATGAAAGCAGAGTGGAAGGGGAGAATCACCTTTCCTCAACCTACTGGCCATGTTTCTTTTGACGCAGCCCAGGATACAGTTGGGTTTCTGGGCTGCAGGCGCACACTGCTGGCTCAAGTTGAGCTTCTCCTCAAACAACAGTTCCAGGTTCTTCTCATCAGGGATGCTCTCAATTTATTCTCCACCCAGTCAGTATTTGTGCTTGGGATTGCTCCAACCCAGATACGGGACCTTGCACTTGACCTTGTTGAACCTCATGAGGTTTGTGCAGGCCCACCTCTCAAGCCTGTCCAGGTCTCTCTGGATGGCATCCCTCCCCTTCAGCATGTCAACCGCGCCACATAGCTTGTTGTCATCGGCAAACATGCTGAGGATGCACTCAGTCCCACTGTCCATCTCACTGACAAAGATGTTAAACAACGCCAGTCCCAATGCTGACCTCTGAGGAACACTATTTGTTACTGATCTCCACTTGGACATCAAGCCATTGACTGCAACCCTTTGAGTGTGACCACACAGCCAATTGCTTACCCACTGAGTGGTCCATCTGTCAAATTCATACCTCTCCAATTTAGAGACAAGGATGTCATGTAGGACAGTGTGAAATGCTTTGCACAAGTTCAGGTAGGTGGCATAAGTTTCTCTTACCCACCAATGCTGTAACCCCACTGTAGAAGGCCACCAGAACTGTCAGGCATGATCTGCCCTTAGTGAATCTGGTTGGCTGTCACCAATAACCTCCTTATTTTCCATGTGTCTTAGCAGAATTTCCAGGAGGATCTTCTCCCTGATCTTCCTGGGCACAGAGTTGAGACGTATTGGTCTGTAGTTCCCTGGATCTTCCATTTTTTCCCTTTTTAAAAACTGGGGGTTATGTTTCCTTTCTTCCAGTCAGTGGGATCTTCACCAGACTGCCACGACGTCTCATATATGATGGACAGTAGTTTAGCAACATCATCTGCCAGTTCCCTCAGAACTCACGGATGTATTTCATCAGGTCCCATGGACTTACATACCTTTAGGTTCTTTAGCTGGTCTCAAACTTTTTTATTCTCCTACACTAGGCGGTTCTTCATTCTGCCAGTCCCTGCCTTTGCCTTCTGGGACTTGGGCTATGTGGCTAGAGCTCTTGCTGGTGAATATGCTTTAGGAATACGGTTAAGTTTATACCTCAATCTGTCATTTGGTAAAACACAAAAACATTTCAATACATCTTTATTGATGTCTATCACTGAAATGCAGTTGCTTCTAGGTTTAACTGGAAAAAGTAGATGATAAGTGCTGCGCAAACATTGTGTTGAACAGGAATATTTCTGTGTCAATTCTGTAGAGAATTTCGGTCAAATCTTATCTAAAATTTGGTCAACCCAGAACAGTGGGCTGTTTTGTATTTTTTATTTTATTTATTTTTATTTTTATTTTATTTTTATTTTTAATTTCAGTTCTGTTTACAAGAACTGGTGTGATGTTATGCTGCTTCTTCTGCAAAGTAATTCCGCCCCCCCCTCCTTATTTTTATTTTTATTTTTATTTTTATTTTTTTCTTTTGAGAACTATTCAAATGGCTTGGATAGACATTGATTTTACATTTCAAGAGATTTAACATCTCTGCATGTGCACTGCTATCTCTTTGTGGTGCAGTATTCAGTTGTGGAAAGGCATAAAATCATCCAGATATTGTCTGAAGAAAACAATCTCTTGGACTCACATTATTTCAAAATATTTCCTGTCCAGGTGACTTGCCAGGGTTATTCCACAGAATCTGTGTCTATTCAAGCTCTTCCTTGCTCCAAGACTTTTGAAAATAACAGAAGTCTGATCTTCTGATTACCTCCTTGTTGTAACAGTATCAGCTCCTAAATTTATAGTAGAGATGACTCAGAACAGTTGAGATGTATCCTAATAATATATGGAAAATACTGCAAGAGGTTTTTTTTTGTTTATGAATAATTTGTATAATGTTCTCAAAGTGTGGCTTTGCTGAAGAGGGAATATAACTACCAAACAAAAACAAAAACAAAAACAAACAAAAAAACAAACACTGTGGAAAATACACTTTGGGAGTAAATTCTCCTGGGAAGACCTTGTGTTTATATTTCAAGCTCACCCCAGAGGATGACTTTTTCTTATTCATGCCATAGATGATAACTTCAGAATAGATTTACAAGTTGTTTATACTCCCATGGCTTCTCTCCTGGACTTCTTAGATTCCTGTAGCTGAAGCAATGAGCTGTTATCTGTGTGTGTGTATCTCATAAATAACTCCAGATGTAGCCAGGAAATCTGAATATCAAATGTTGTTTTTCTTTTGTGCTTTGGTCATTAGTAGATATAAAAAGTGTTTAAGCAAGGTATAACTTATTTGATGGTTCAGAGTGAACGTAAGCATTGTGAATGTCATGATTCAAGGTCTTAAAGAAGTGGAGTTTTATAACATTTCTACACTATGGATCAGTATAGAAATAGAACAGCAGACAAATCCTACAACAGTCTGTAGCAAGTGAAGAAGCATAGTCAAGTAAAGGTATTTCTAAAATTACTTGTTAAAATACAATGTAGAAAACAATTTTGCTATACAACAACAGAAGTTTATGAGCTACTCCACGCACAGACAGTTTATGTTCACTTCTGTCCTGATCATCAAGACACACATTTGAGGATTCTAAGTGGAGGGGCAGACACATCTGAAAGAGGTCTGTAAATTGAACATGGTATTTCTGCAGCACAGTCAAAAAATGTGTTCGCTTTATTCATGGAATAATGCAAGAATGACCACAAAAAAATTATTACAATTATAATGCTGTACAAAATGGAGTAAAACAGGTTGAACCTCTGAATGTCTAAAAATTAAATTACATTATAATATATATTAATGATTATTTATTCAAAGTATATTCTCCCAGCATTTCTGAAGCTGGTGGAGGGGATGCTTGAGAAGGGAAAAATGACATTGAAATTAAAAGTATTTAATCATTACTAACATCTTATTATACCATAAACCTAATTCTTGAGGTTTAAGGATCTACGTGTTCTAGTAAAACAAACAAACAACCAAAAAATATCTGAGGACATTAAAAAAAAAACATAAGAAATAAAATACATTATTTAAATTAGGAACAATTATTTTCTTCAGAAAAAAACTCTTCTAAGCAAATTTTCCCAAACTTTGTCAGGTAGCAAGCCACTCTTAACTCTCTAAATGTTGTTTGTGTCACTTTGTTCTCCTAATCAGACTTCTAACTGGTAACAATAAAGGTAACCTCACTGCCAGAAGTTTACTAGAGTTCTGAAGCCCAGCTATGGATCACTTAGCATAGCTTTGCAATCATAATTTTCAACTCAAAAAAATGTTTTTCATTTTCTTCTACATTCCTCAAGTTCTTTCCAGCTAAATACCCCACTGTTCATTTGTAGATGCCTTCATCTTCACTTTATAGAAAATCACGTTGTCTATGTATAAGCAATTCTGAAAATTTCAGAGTACAGAGTTTAAATAGTACTATAGGAAGATGTCTGTCCAATTACATTATGACCAAGACTTTACTAAAAACAGATGCAAAATCCAGCAACTATGCAAAATACCAAATATCCAAACAGTATTCAGAATTGAGTTAAACTTGCTGTTATTTTCTTAATTATTCTACGGAAATAAAATCTATGTAAACAAACTAAAAATCATGTGAAAAGAAAACCACATGTGATGACCTCAGGCTTTCACTGAGCAAAACTGATTCTTGAAGAAAAAAGTGGGTGCATTATAATTTTCTCCATTGCAAAATACTACATTAAATCAAGGGAGAAGTTACACTTGAAATCCAAAGTAACAGGAACATATATCTGATATTTCAACATCCCAAATAAAATTTCCCTCTAAACATTTGAAACTAACTATCACAATTGAAAAGGCAGATGAAAAGAAAATCACAAATGAGTAGCTCTGGAAAGTTGGTATAAAAACACTCTAGAGTTCCTTGAAAAGACTCAGAAATCCTAGAACATCCAAATAAGCAGTCTTAATAGAGTCTTTTGAACTATTCCTTGGTTATACAGTTCCTTTAGGATTCTTCTTCACTCTGTGACTTAGTTGAAAATAGAAACAAGTACTTTTTTTTTATTTTTTTTTTTTCTGTGCTAGGATCACATTTAGAGGAATATGCAGGTTCAGGGGTTAAAAGGAAAAGATACATTTTCTGTTCTTGATCAATGACTACAATACAAACGAAAGAGCAAATACTGTAAATTAAGAGCTATGACAGTTGCTGAAGTATAAGAGATCAAATGAAAGAAGTAATATCAAATGTAACTCAATAAGAAAAAACAAAATGCATCCTGTGAATGTAAACAGATATGATTGATCAATCATTCATGGTGCCACTTGGTCTTCCTGAGGTTTTGGTTCTAGCAAGGTCAACGACTAGATCCAAGGGCCCTGATTATGAATCCTAGGTATTGCTTTTCATTGCAGTACATCCAATGTGTACTGTAAAACATCTTGTTCTACCCATGTGTCTGATGGGCAGGTCCCCATGGAAGGTGAAAGGTGGTCCCAATGACTCTTTTTTTTTTTTTTTTTTAATGTGATTCTCCACTGGACATTGGAGTGAGCAAATTATATCTAGATTTTACTCACTTAGTATCTTATTGTTGGAAATTCCATCTAATGTTGTGACCTTGTTTTTAGTTCCTTCCACCCCACATAATTTCTACTTTGGATGAAAAGACAATATTCACTTCCTTATTCAACTAAAACTTCCACACATTCTTTGTAATCCAGAGTTTTGCTGAAACTGTTTTGCTTTGGATAATGTCTCGAATATAGCTTAAACTGCTGGAAAAAACACTGTGATATATAAGTCATCTTTGAATAACTTGTTACTAGACTTTTTGAACTTGTCTGACTAAATGATAGTATTGGCCTGTAGAAATCAGAATGGAATATTTAAATTTAAGCATTTTAGAAGCAACTTCCCATTTCCCATTCTAGCAGTATTCGTTTTCCTCTTCCTCTTCCTCTTCCTCTTCCTCTTCCTCTTCCTCTTCCTCTTCCTCTTCCTTTTCCCTTCCCCCCTTCCCCTTCCCTTTCCCTTTCCCTTTCCCTTTCCCTTTCCCTTTCCCTTTCCCTTTCCCTTTCCCTTTCCCTTTCCCTTTCCCTTTCCCTTTCCCTTTCCCTTTCCCTTTCCCTTTCCCTTTCCCTTCCCCCCCTTTTTTTTGTTGTTAAGCAAAACAAAATAAACAAAATTCAACTTTTTAAAGACTTTATTTTTGAAAAGAATTTGAACACAAATTTGAGATTACACTTGAGTGAACTAATTTAATGAACTATAAGTATAAGCTGCATGTATTCTTATAGCAAAATGTGTTTTTAGAATATGGATAATAAAAATTTCCAAATATTAAAGGAAACATAAAGCTTAGAAAATCATAATTTCTGAAGTAGTCCATAGTCTAAGTTTCTCATTAAGTATAGGTTTAATTTGAAAAACAATAGGTGGTTATTATCACAAAATAGACCTTTAATAGGAAACAAAGCTCTTCAAAGCAAAAGTAAGTGGCCACAAAAATAAATAAATACATGAATAAATAACTAAAAGGAGACAAATTTTGAAGTACTAGATGCATTTTTTTTTCTTGCAAAAGAGCACTTCCTGGCATTTTCTTTAAGAATGACTTTTACGGTCACAAGAAAGAACCCAGGGTAAAATGATTAAACTTGTCACGTGAAATTTAATGAGAAACGGTCCATAAGTTTTCTCCAAATCTGCTAATCTGTTTTCTGTCAAAAGGAAGTAAGCTATCAAACTGAGGAGTTAATCAAGTATTTCTGGTTGTCTAGACAGACCGAGACATTGTCCCAGGGACCATGGACAGTTCCATGGCTGGAGCAACCCTGGCTGTGCGCGTGGTCCTGGACAGTGGTGAGTCCTGACCCTACAGAACACAAAACTAAACGCTACAGGGACACAGCTCTCATCTTGGTCCTTCTAGTTATACAAGCATGTGCACAAATATTCAAGTGTCTTTTATTTTGGTATTATATAGTGTAAAATTTCTATTTAATAGTTAGCCAAAAATTACTTCTGCCTTGTACTTCCTCTTGTCTGATTGTAATTTATTTTTCAATTATTCAACCTCCCTCCACTTGTTTTTTAAAAAAGTCCAATATTTTAGTGTGCTTAATGTTTCTTAATTTTCAATTCTTTAACATCTAGTCTTACATAGGGTTCTTTTGGTAGCTGCTAGATGCTAGGTTCTCTTTTCTGTCCTGATAATACTCCCAACAACTGTTTTCCCTGCCTGTCCATCATGAAGCTGAAAACACTTCACCTACAATGCTCACAGAAATTCATACACTCACTTCTCTTTCTGTGTTGGCCATAAAATAACTGCAGCTGATTCTCCCAACATGTATCTTTGCTTCATCCAGTCTCTCACTGTATTCCCTCCACCACCTCAAAATTTTCTGTAAATGGTTATTTAAATGTTGTAACTTGAAATACTGCCATGACTGTTACCACACATTCTCTGTCTCTACAAGGGATGTAATAGACATCAGGTTGACTTCCTTATTGCAAGGAAGCAGTAGGAAAAATACTGAATGCATTTCAAAGCACAGAGTTGCAAGAATCAGGAGAAACTATGTTGTATGTGTAACATCATTTCTAAACATCACCAGGTGTCCTAAAGAAGATATTAAAAATACTGAACCTGGAACAAAAACAGTTAATGGGCCTTTTCTCAGCTCTACTGAATGGTCTGATTGTGCCTTGAAGGCAGAATAACAAGTTAGGGGACAAGTGAGAGAGAAATACTGAACCTTACAGTCCTCCAAGAAGGACAAGAGAACATTTTGCTTCACGGAGTTAATAATATAGATAATATAGCTTAATGAAACTCTGTAGAGGTTATTACCTTTTTGCAGCCAGGCAGCTCTTCATGAAAGGCTGGACAGAGAGTGAAATCTTGTACTGCAGGTACAGGATATCCCTGTATCCTATACAGTACAGAACATATTCATAACAAAAGTGGGTTCTCCTCTGCCAGCTCATGTTAGAGCCTAGTTCTTATGACAGTTAAAGCTTTGAATTATTCCACATTAAGGAACACTGAAGCCTTAAATAAATATAATTGTAGCTGTCAGCATTACCAAATTCAGCAAAATATTTAAGCACACAGTTAAAAAGCAGCGTATGTACTCTGTGGAATCAGGACCTGCACAGGATTACACAATAATTATGAAGTCTGAAATACAATGTTATTCAGAAGAAGTGCAGGTAACTGAGCCTTATCCCAATATTCCACAGATGTTTACTGTTCTGTTACTCTGCTAGTAATGTCATATTGGAGTATGACAAACAACAATGTTTTAGATTATGTTGAAAAGGTCTTTGAGGTTAAAGACAGAGAGCATAATCAGCCTTCTTTTCTTGAAACAGTTATGTATTCTTTTATTTTGAAAATAAACTGTAAAGTAAATAAGCTGTTTTACACAGGATGTATTTTGTGGCAGACTTATTTGTTTTTCCATATGGGAAATGTTTACTGCAATTGAAATTTTATTTTATTTTTCCCAGGAATTAAATTAAATTTGATTTTCTGTGTGACCACATCAGCTCAACATTTTTTGGTTATAAACGGCTGTTATTTCATACAGACATCTAATGAAAATACTAGGCATATTTTTAGAACTGTATTAAAATGAATATTCACAAAACAAGTATTTGTACGTCATGATTAATTATTCATGACAAAAATTAATGAAGTTTTTCACCTTCAACTGTCTACTGAATTTCTCTTCACAATCACATGTATCACTGTATAAACTGCAACTTTTTATGACTAATTTTTTAACTAATGTTTAAATAAGAAATGTCATAACCACAAATATATTATCAAAGCTATTTTGTGGCTGAATATAAGGTTAATCTTCTGTTCTCTGAAACACAGGAAGAACACAGGAAGAACAGGTTGGATGTTAGGAAGTACTTCTTTACCGAAAGGGTTATTAAGCATTGGAACGGGCTGCCCAGGGAGGTGGTGGAGTCACCATCCCTGGAGGTCTTTAAAAGACGTTTAGATGTAGAGCTTAGGGATATGGTTTAGTGGAGTACTTAGTGTTAGGTCGGAGGTTGGACTCGATGATCTTGAGGTCTCTTCCAACCTAGAGAAATCTGTGAATCTGTGAATCTGTGAAACATCATATCTTTAGAGAGAGAACAGATTAGGAAGTTTTCTTTTTTTTTTTTTTTTTCACGACATTGTACATAGCTGGCAGTGAGAAACTGATGTCAGGTCAGAAGAACCTTTTACAGAAAATGGGGACATTGCTCCAGGTTAACACTGTTTTAACCTTTTGCTAATACCCCACCGGGAAAGCTAAGCTCAGCCACCCTACATGCCAGATGGGTTCTCCAAAGTACATTCTGAAGCATAAGGGAGAGACAAATGCAGGGATGTGACATTCATTTTGCAAAGAGAAGGAAATAATTAGGATTGAAGGCCAAATTTTCAGTCTTAAGGACACACCATTTTTCATTCACTCTGGGAAACATGTAGGGTGCTGAGAGCAGCCATGGATTTTAGATCAGTGTTCTGTTTCTACCAAAGTACATCTCTAAGTAGAGTTTGGGTTATGCATTATTCTGTAAAACAAGGTCAATCCATTTAAAGGTGGGCACTTACTGGAGACTGACTTAAAAGTCAGCAAAGCTGTTTGCATTCAGCACTAACCACAGAGCTGGTGAAGGTAGTACTGCAGTCCAGGCTACTTAAAGAGAGATGGAGAACAGGGTCAGATCCAGGGAAGGTCAGTTCATGGACTGCTCTCCTAAACCTCTATAGCCCTCAGAATGTATATTCACAGACAGAATTGCCAGAATGGTACACCAAAATAAATAGATATTTTATCTTCCTGATCACTGTCTGCTGGATCCTTACTTAAAAACTAATATCTGGTTATTTTCACAAGTTATATTAAGTAGTGTTGACAATGGTGTTCAGAAATTTTAGTGGTGTACACAATCAACAGTACATATACACTGTGGAGAGTGCAGCAGTTCATGCAGCTCTTCTCTCATTCATAGTGCATCTTACAAAAGTAATAATGATTTCTCTAAATCAGAATAATAACAAAGAAACATTACTAAATTTGCAATGATGAATATATCAACAGCAGCAATTAGATTTTTCCCCCCCTTCCCTTCCCTTCCCTTCCCTTCCCTTCCCTTCCCTTCCCTTCCCTTCCCTTCCCTTCCCTTCCCTTCCCTTCCCTTCCCTTCCCTTCCCTTCCCTTCCCTTCCCTTCCCTTCCCTTCCCTTCCCTTCCCTTCCCTTCCCTTCCCTTCCCTTCCCTTCCCTTCCCTTCCCTTCCCTTCCCTTCCCTTCCCTTCCCTTCCCTTCCCTTCCCTTCCCTTCCCTTCCCTTCCCTTCCCTTCCCTTCCCTTCCCTTCCCTTCCCTTCCCTTCCCTTCCCTTCCCTTCCCTTCCCTTCCCTTCCCTTCCCTTCCCTTCCCTTCCCTTCCCTTCCCTTCCCTCCCCTCCCCTCCCCTCCCCTCCCCTCCCCTCCCCTCCCCTCCCCTCCCCTCCCCTCCCCTCCCCTCCCCTCCCTTCCCTTCCCCTCCCCTCCCGTTCCTTCCTTCCTTCCTTCCTTCCTTCCTTCCTTCCTTCCTTCCTTCCTTCCTTCCTTCCTTCCTTCCTTCCTTCCTTCCTTCCTTCCTTCCTTCCTTCCTTCCTTCCTTCCTTCCTTCCTTCCTTCTTCTTTTTGTGTTTACTATATGCTGCTGTCAGGTTTGAGAACTCCCCATGGTCTGGGACACCCTTTATGATAATTTTGAAAGACTGAAAATACTAAGGTGATACATAGTTTCACAGTATGGCTGAGGGAAATCAGTGACCTGTGCTGCAATGCCAAGTATAGCTATTCTTGTACCTAGACTCTGGATAAATGTGAATGAACATCATCTTCTTACTATTTATTTTTATTTTTTAAACAAAAGTCCTAATTTCCCCTTTCTTCCACAGCACAAAAAAACAAGTGCAAAATTACACATGATGATGACATTTTAAGCAAAATATAAAACATGAAATATGTAAGTCCTAAAGTGAACACTCAGTATTAAAAAGGAAAAACAAAATTCTAACAAAATTCTAGAATTCTAAAATTCTAATAATTCTAATTCTAGAATGCTTTTTGCCTATTTCAATGAATATTATATCAGACTTTCCAGTTGGTAAATGTGGAAATCTACCATTCTGGCTTTTTTTTTTTATTATTATTTTTTATTTTTATTTATCCTCTTCTTTTCTTTCTCTCTCTTTTTATAATTCCTAAAAATAATATTAGTTTGTTCTATGCTTGTAACTATTTATACTTTTCTAGAATATAATTTGAACTTTCTTTATAGCCCTATCTTAAATTGTTTATAGTAAAGTGGGCAGAGAAAATGAAAATCATCTGTACATAAGAAGAAAGGAAAAAACAACCCATTTTTTCCCTTAATTAGATGTCTGCTTTGCTGAGATCTGCATTAAAATCATTAAAGTTTGTAAGGCTATACTGGAGTCCTGAGTAAGCACACTGAAAAGTAGAGTTTAGCAATGTCTTCAGGGAACACTGCTGCTGCACAGTGCCTAGTTATAATGTTTGTTGGTGATGATTGTGTGTGCAAGTAATGTGACTGGGAATGAAAATGTTCCCTTTCATGGCTGTAGCATTTCACGGTTCCTGTTTGCATTATCTGCCTCTGTTTTGTCTGTGAAATTGATGAGAACTATAAATAATGAGCATCGTATCTTTTTGGTCATACTGGATTTTTTGTAGATGCCTTGTATGCAGTTATATATAGAAACTATCAAGAACTAAGAGTTCATAGATAAAGTAAGAAGATTCCATCCAAATATTCAGTCTGCCAGATTAGGAGAATTCTCCCTTTCAACAAATCTGATCAAAACCGGCAAGTTGTGGAAAACCTTCAGATAGACATTTCAGTTCATAAGAACAAATATATATATATATATGTAACACTAAGTTAATAAAGGCTGTTTTTAGTAGTTTACATTGTAGCAACTCACTGACATGATGACTTTATAGAAGGATGCAGTTTCTTTCTTACACATTTGTTTTCCTCTCATCAAAATCTGTAAGAAAACAGCAACAGAAGTGAAAAAAAAAAGTCAACGTCTGTTAAGATATCCAGACCCCCAAATTCCTGTACTTATGTGTAGGAGGTGGCAAATGTAAATCATATTTTTTAGTATTTTATTCTTATTTTAACACAGCAGAGCAGAGAAAGTTGTGTGTTTTGCATGCCCTGCAGCAGTCTCTGCAAGTCTGGGAATATCTGGTAGCATTCAAACAGACAGTAGCAGATACCAATTAAAGTAGTCTAAGACAGACTGAGAAACAAGATAGGGGAGTCATCTTCTTAATACAGTCTCTGGCGTTCAGTTCCCATGCCTGCGTTATGCAAATATTGCACAAAGCCTTTTGGAAACTTTATATCCAAAAAGTCATGTTAGCATGGTTTTGGTAAAAACTAAATAGGTTTGATTCTTCTTTATGGAAGTGAAAACAGCCATACTAGAGGTGATATTTTGTCTCAATTTCAGGTCAAAAGAGTTTTTCACTGAAAAGGTTTTGTGATGCCTACTTTCTGGCTCTGAGTCAGCACAGTGCTTACTGACTGAGGAACAGTTGGAGTGCCAGACTATATGGTATTATCAGCTTCTCACTGGAAGGTTACTGCCTAGCAAAACAGGATATGGTCACATTGCCTCCGTACTCTGGCAGAACTTAACTCATTAAATGGTTCACTGGCGGCCGCTACAGGCAGTCACACACAAGTCAGAACAACCCTAAGGCTGAGAAAATTATTGTTTCAAGATCCATAATGTTGAGGTGTGTGATGGTAGTATAGAGCCACCATGGTTCTCCTCAGATTTTGTACCTATACGGTTCTGTGTTTTGGATTTGTCACTAAAACAGAACAGTGATTTGGCTATTGCCAAGCAGTCATTGCCAAGCACTGAACTTTTTTTTTTTTTTTTTCACATGCTGGTTCCCCACAGGGACAGTTGACCCAAACTGATGAAAAAAATATTCCATGTTATATAACATCATGCTCAACAATAAAACTTAAGAAAAGAAAGAGGAAGAGGGCATGTCTGGAGTTATGGCATGTGTCTTTTACTGTTTTCCCTGAAGAGGCTAAACATCTGCCTGCAGATGGGAAGTACAGAATAAATTCTTTATTTTACTTCCTTGTGCATGTAGCTTTGCATCACCTATTAAACTGTCTTTATCTTGACCCATGTGTTTCCTTGCCTTCATCTTCCAAATTCTATCCATCATTAGCAGCAGCTGTGTGAGAACTCAGATGCTGGCAGGTGTCAACCTACCACTAGACATCAGATCAGCTGAATCAGCTGAAAACAGCATGAAATTTTGAATGATAAACAAAAAAAAAAAAAAAAAAAAAAAAAGAGAGAAGCCAGAATATCTGAATTTGTCAGGACCTCTTTTCCAAGTAACATAATCCTGCACAGTATATGGTGGCTGGAGACAAATTTGGCCCATTCTCAGAGAGTTATATAAGTCTCCAAACTCTTTGGGGAGATTTTTGATCTTTGTATTTGAAGACTTTAAGTGAGAATGTGAAACTTGGGTCATGCTCCTGTTGTTTGCAATCATTCCAGGAAATCTGACTCAAGAGGAAATCAATAAAGACTTCTGCCTTAAATATCTGAAGTGCTTGTTTTATATGGCCTGAATCATATAACTAAAATGGAAGTATTTTTAAACAATGGGTTTTGCCAAGTTCAGTGACTTACATGTCCCTTTCCTTTGGAACAGTTTTTACTAAAAAGGGTTAACTATTCCTTATTAACACAAGCTTGATTTTGGGAAACTGTACTGGAAGTACTATGGAAGTACTACCCCATTAAGAGTTTGTTCTCAAAGACAAGCTGAGGAAGAAGATGAGTCTTAGGACTGCATGAAAGTTGAAGAATGCTTTCTGTGGAATGGTGAGTGCTTGAAGGGTTAGCCAGAAGCCCTGGATAGTGTTGTTTATGTAACTGTGGTGTCAGCTTTTCATGCTAACATATTAGGTATCTCTTTGTGACAGATGTGAGCACATCTACCTGCAGTGGAAAGAATGGAATGGCTATAAATCCATTTCTATTTTTCCCTTTTTAGATGAACAGTGGACTAAGAGTTGAGAACGCAAAGGCAAAGACTTTTAATGGAGTTGACAACTGAGTTCTTTAAACTCCTTTAAAAATCCCATCATAACTTTGTGTGTATACATCCACTTTAAAATAACATACAATCTGTAACTTTTAAATAAAAGGAAATTTAAGAAAAGTTATTGCCATCAAAACACAGATTCTTTCTTTTTCAGTAAAAACATCAAATACAAAAGTAAATTTATGTGTATGTTTTGACACAAAGCAAATACATTCCAAATACTCTTGCTCCAGTCATTTGAGCGCTGTGGTGCATATGGCCCTCTACCAGAATGTCTCACAACCCTGCACAGTGTTTTATCTTCACAGAGAGATTATATTGTAATGACAAAATATGCTTATAGACCATCTTGGCAAAACAAACATACCCCCTAGTGGTATGTAACACTGCCCAGTGTTAGGGGACTGTGATAAAGGAATATACATAGTGCATGCTTTCTTGCTGACCACATAATAAAGTTTACCAGGTACATCTGGCTTCTGTCAGCTCTTGGAAAACCATGGCCTAGAAGGTTGCCTGTGATTGCAACAGGGACCATGAAAAACAACTTTGGAAAAAGTTAAGAGAATAACAGCAGGTCAATTTTCACTTTTGCAGCATGAGACCACTACCTTGCAATCGTCCCAGTGACTCAGTTGTTTTTGTTAATGCTTTCAAGAATACAAGTAAGAACTTTCAGTACATGCAGGCCTGCCACCATCTGCTTGACTTAAGTAGTAGTGGAGCTTGCCTACTTATCTGCTTTCTCTTCCAGAAATTCTCTATATCTTGAAATGCTAGCAGAGAAAAATGTCTGGGACAAAAAGAAATTGGCTAGCAACACTTAACATTTCATCAATCTCAGTTATTTCCGTACAAATTGGAAACTACAGGCAAGTAGTTATAAGCTGAAAGGGAAATCAGTGGGTAATGTTTCAGTGAGCAACTCCCCAAAGCTCTGCCCTTCACTGACACCTATCATTATCAAGGTGTATTTTGCTATTGGCATGTCAGGTGTCATTGGCAGAACTGTTGAATAGGCTGAAAAGCTCTCAATACATTTTAATGCCTTCCACTTTATCTATTCTGCTGTGTTACTATTTCATGGAGTCTTTTCTTCTCCAGTACTTAGAAATACACATGGAGCAAATTAAACCCTAAGTAGCTAAGTAAAAATGTACCATTTAATGCTTGAACTGAAGTAATATGAGGGGTATTTGAGGAGCTTTAGCATTTTCCAAGAATATACTTTATCCCAATTGAAACAGAATACAAGAATATAGAAAGTGTCAGCACATTAGGTGATATAAAGAACATTTCTTTTAGCTGTTTTCTGAAAAGGGGAAACTGTCCTGGACAACTGACCAGAGCCCATTATGAAAGTAGCTCACAAACTTGGAGGAAATGATTATAACAGATTTTAAGTCAGAGTGATTTATATCCTCTTCCTAGAAGTCAAAGTCATCTGAGTTCATGATTATCAGTTGATGGTCTGCAAGGGAATAACATTTAGCTATTCTTAAATTTTATATCTACTTTATTGTCTTAGGAGATGCACACTTGTGGTAGTGCTGTTCTACATGCAACAGAGATATCCAGTGAACTAGCCAGAAATTGAAGTCCTACAGCTGCTCCTGCAAAGTACTGAATGGGCGAGCTTATTAGCCCAAGTGTCATACCATGCTAAGACACACATCAACACTTTTGATGACCTGGCACCTGCAAGGGACTGCATAGGTGTCCCAGACTGAGTTGAACTAGTATGAATATCTATAATGCTGTGGTGCAGATATTGGTTGTGGGGAGCTTATGTGTTATTTATAGAATTTGTAGCAGCATGAAGTATTCCCTGTGTCCTGCCGGGTATATCATAGCTCAGAATCAATGATAAAAAACATCCTTCAAAACACATGTAGTTTGCTGATATTAAGCTTTTAATATGAACCCAAAATTTGACTAATATTTGTCAAAAGATGATCAATGCTCTCAGACTGCTATTTCTATATCCTTCAGATCTTCATATCTTGCTCCAGAAAACACTTTACCTTTGGTGTCTTCTTAGTGCAGTATATTCTTAGTGGTAAATTATCCAATACATTTTTTTTTCCCCTCTCATTTCTGTGCCTTCTGAAAGTGAAACACTTGCTTTCTCTCTAGAGTATTGTAGTGGAATTTACACCAGGACATTAAACTTTAAGCATCTTACAGGTTCCTCTGTAAGCCCTTCTCTAGTCCTGAAAAAGAGCAGAAAAATGTGGG
The DNA here is from genome assembly GCF_040182565.1 of Anser cygnoides. Taxonomy (NCBI): domain Eukaryota; kingdom Metazoa; phylum Chordata; class Aves; order Anseriformes; family Anatidae; genus Anser; species Anser cygnoides. The sequence continues at coordinate 49,279,550 of NC_089874.1, forward strand.
GACAGTTTTTAATGTTGTATCAAATCATGCAAATGAAATAATTCCAAGCAACCCTGAGGGCATTGCCTTCATTAAACTGTCTATTCAACTTTTTTCGTGTAGTCCAACAGAAAGCTTGAAGCCCAGATCTCACTGGTATGTTCTACTCACCCTTTAAGTAATCCCTGCTCAGTCTATTGGAGCTGGTAGATTAGCCTGGCAAATGAAGTAAAAATGACATGACCAGAAAAAAATAGAAAAAAAAAAAAAAAGAAAGCTTCCTGCTGTGATGCTATGCCATTTTAAAGTCCTTTAAAATCTCATACTTCAACCTTATTTACTTTTCCCTCTGACTAGGTCTGTCTGACACAGGCAGTCATCCTCTACCTGGCATCTCCCTGTCTGAGCAAGAAGCAGGTTACAATGAGGTGGTGACCATTATTTTGGACCAAGAGGATGCCTCTATGCCTATTCCATTCTGTTCTTAGCTTCTTTCCTTGAACTGCCACCCATGTTGGCAGGCCATACCACGTATGAACTAGGTTCTCAGTTAACCTTTATGAGACAATACTGGAACAGGCACTTAGTGAGTTTCCAACCCACAGGTACCTTCAGGATGCAGGTAAAAGGCTCTACATCTCCAAGTCATCACCTTTTCTTGTTTCTCTATTTTCCCAAGTGACAGATAGAGTTTTCTGCTCTGAATTGAGATATATCCAATTATATGCCATCATTTCATGTTTTTCAAAGCATTAACTGGGGAAACCAACAAAATAATTCATTATTATAATACATATAACACTTTTATTATGAAATACTTACAGGGCATACACAATAACCTGTTTGCAAAATGAAATAATTCTGTTCGTTGAAATTCTCTTTCCTAGCCAAGGCATAACAGGGGTTAGTGCACAGTATAGACTAATTGGCTACATAATTTCACTTTATGAAACAAAGCCCTTAAAAAATTATAGGGTTATATAAAAGCATGTGAAGCCACTAAGTCAGTTTTCTTTTTCAGTCTCACACAATAGTGGCAGTGGTTTAGACATGGTGTGAACTGTAAACATTTTCCTGGGGGAAAAATGTGTTCTAACTTTCTGTTTGGGTACCTATCCATGTACTGATGTTATATTCTTTTGCCTTATTATTGCATTTGCTTTCAAATTTTTGCCCCTCTTGCTCTACAAGAGATATTGTTTTGTCCTACTAACCCCACTCAGTAACTGAAGTCTTTCCCCTTTCCTAGCTCGGTGTCTCTCATCCTTGAACCTGTGTTGAGCCAATCATTTTTCTGGCAGCAAAAAGTGAAGACAGCTCCTTTGATGCTTCTCTGAGGTCACAAGCCAGAACAGTCATGAGAGCACTGTGTGCATTACTTCACTGGGATCCTCTCTCAAATCCTTGGTGTCAGTAGCACTAGACTACAAGGCCAGCCCCATAAAAGAAGTTTTACTACTGGCTGAGCAGTAATGTCTTTTTTTCTTCCTGTTTTGCTGTTCCTCAAAATAAACAACAGGAGGGGAAAAAGTAGACAGCAAGAGGCAAAAATACAATGCGAGTTGCTGTTGTGCTGGGCTGTAACCCTATTTGGAGCACTCTGTGTCAAAAATACATACCAGCCACTGAGGCTGAGTGGTGGCAGGTTTAGTGCCATGAGACTGTGATGACTTCAGACTGCCAATAAAATGCACAAAACAGAAGTCATTGTGGATATATAACCTTTTCATTGTTAAAAGAGAGCATTTCCTCAGCAGGCGAGACACCTGGGTACAAAACAGATCACAAAAGCCTAGATTTAACTTCAAGATCTTAGCTCTTACAATACTCTCCTCCAGATAGTACAGAAATAGATTTATTACGTATATTTGCCCAACATATTAGGGTGCTCTCCCTTAATTAAAAGCACAGCCAACCCCTGATAGCATCATATTGCTGGGACAAAACAAAATGATATTATCCACTCCGGGCTCTTATCCTGGCTGCTCAATACATAATGGTGGATTAAGAGGGGGAAAGGCAATTTTGAAAAACTGTGGTACAATAGCAAGCCTGTGATCTCAACCTGATGAATCTTATCAGGTTTTATCATCAGTACTGCTCTTTCTTTCTCTCTTTCTTTCTTCTTTCCTCTCTCTCTCTCTCTCTCTTAACATATACTAAACCAACAAGGCCACAGCACTGACTTGCCACAACATTGATTGTAATTTTTCCCCCACCACAACATGAAGATTCAAAGGTTGTGGCCTGAGAGGCAGCTGACACTGGGATCTAAAAGTTGCTCAGAGTAATGCTTAGCATAAGATCAAGGAAAATACAAACCACAGAAAATCTGATTATTGCAACACTTTGCACAGTGAGAGACAGATCTCACATAATATAAAATCAATCTCCGTGGAGCTATTTCTGAGAGAGGCAATGAAGCTTTAGTGTGAGATACACTGAACACACTCTGTGTACATGCAAGTGACAAATCACCTGCCTTCCTCAGGTGCCATGCTCAGAATAGCTAACTCTCTAATGTGAATATGCTTTACCCAAACCCATTTTTAAAAGTTTTGTTTTGTTTTGTTTTCATGCATATAAAATTGTGGTTTATAATGCAAGAGCCAATTTCTTGTTCTCTTGGTTAGGCTGCAGCTTGCTGTGCTGCAAATGTCACCAGCGAGCAGTTTGTAAAGGCTGCACTGCATGCCAGTTAATCTGTTTACTTATGCAATGGTGGAAATGTGACCTGGCTATTGTGGTGATTAACAGAGTCAAATATCCTCACATTAACTAGTGAGCTGGGCAATCAGGCTGGATTATTGTTACATTCAATTTAAATTACAGTGGCATGACAGGTCCTGAGGTATTTAGTAACGGATTTCACAGCACAGATATGCTTCATGTGTAATGAATAAACTCTGGAGAGCAACAAAAGGAAAAAAAATAAAATAAAAAGGTATTTTATGATCATCGTGAAAAATTTATGGAGTGTAGCTGGCATGAAATTCTATAAAATGAACTGGCTCCAACCAGTCCAACAACAAAGCGTGCACTTTTCTTCCTGCTGCTTATGAATTATTATTACCGAGTCCTCCTATGTTTACTCATTAGCACTGAACCTTTTGCAAAACTGTGATTCAAAATTGAATTCTTCTTAATTGAAAATACCCCCAGTATGCTGGGAGAAAAAATGAAGGAGGAAAATGGCAGCACCACCACAATAGGCCAGTTAGCTCTGTGATCGTCAGAGGGGGTGGCTGCATTGAACATGAATGTTATTCAGAAATCACAGCCGGACTATACAAAGGAAAGAGCAGGTTTCTTTCAAGTTGTTCTGCACACTGACATACATATAATTTAAATATTTAGCCACCGGTGTGCTGCTGCAGTGCGTTAGCCCACTAGTACCATAGTGCATTAATCCTATTCTCTGTACGACTTGCTGACTTTGACCCATTTTATGCTCTGTGACTGAATAACACATAGCGCTTTGCTTGGGGAAAGAAAAAAAAACACACAACTATACAAAACACACTATGATCTCAACACACATTGGTTTCAATTAACTTTTAACCATTTGATTGCACTAGTTCTAGGCTGTTAGTTAGCTGTTGCAGAGCTGGCTGTATTGATTTTGAACAGAACAAGCTGAAGCACAAAACAAAGCATGTGAAGACTGAATTTTCAAAAACAAACAAACAAAAAAACCTCCCTCTTTCCATTTGTTTCATTGCTTACCTGAAAATAGTTTTGCAGAAAGTGTTTTGATACCTAAAATAAATAAATAAAAAGCCCTAACTATTTAAAGCAATAAAAAACATCAGGATTTCATCCAGTATGATTTAGCATTTATTGAAACTTATGACAGTAGCACTATGGTACTGAAGTGTTGAAAAATAGCTTATACCAAAAAGTACAGAAAACTCCAAGTCTCAGCAGTGAAAGGATCCTGGTTCCCGTGCTGCTTGCTGGCCCTGGCCAAGGAATAACTAACAGATCTTCATGTGGCAACCTTGCTTTTGTGATCTTGCTTGTACTAATTGTTCAAAATAGGAGTTATATAGTTATATAGGAGAGCTGTGAATACAATGAATCCTTATTTAATTGCAATCTGATGTAAAGTAGTTTAAAATCAGAGACCATTCTATAGGAGGGAATGAGAGAAGAGAGCGACAGTTGTGCTGTGACATTAAAAAGAAACTCACCCTACTATGAACATGCACTGGTAAATGAAAAATAGTAAAGACAGACACAGATTTTACGCTGCAACCTTTAACTGCAAGATGCAGAATCCAGTTCCACTCTGGTTAAGATCACTAACAGCCATCTAAATCCATTTCACTGCAAGCTCACTTTTGGAACTCCAGGGTGCTTCTCCGTTGCAGGGAATCACTCTCCAAGCTTGTATAGGTGTGAGATTTAAAAAACAGAACCATGAAGAGAACAGATACATATTCAAGCTGGTGTACAACACTGACAATTAAGAACAGTTCTTTTCCTTTCAATAAACTTATAAGGACTGGATCATTTGATATATAATAATGCATTTCCTTATACTGCTGTACATTTGTAAAGTATTTATGGTCTACATTTTCAAGAAGAATAGCCTAAACTATGGAAAGTGTGATTACTGGCCACATTGCTCAGTGATTCCTCCTAGCTTCCACTGAACTGTGAAGAAACTGCAAGTGCTGCAAACATCTCTCTCATAGCAATCCACTATACCTTTCGAAAAATGCATCTTTCCTTGTTGTGACTAAAATATCAATGTCTAAATCAAGACAAGGCCCTTGAAACTCTGAAATCCTCAGTCCTGCCAGATGTGCTCTTTTCCTGTAGTCATGTGCAGCTCCCTATCCAGCAAGATGCTGCTGATAAGCTACCAAGTCCTGTATAAAACTCAACAACTGTTAAAGGGTTTTCACATGGACAAACATGCATTTTAAAAACATTTGTTCAGAAGAATTCAGCACACTGTGGACCACTGAAATTTTTCACTTCGTCAGCCTTAGTGTTGTAGTTCCTGCTGTAGTATGTTCGTCTCCCATTAAAATTTCCTGGGCAATGACATTTTGCTAAAAGATTTTTGTGTGTGTTTGTGTGCAGACCTCTTGAACCAGTTCGTCATAGCACACTGACTAGTCTGAGGAGAGGGCAGAGTGAATCTTTATCACTCAAAGGTAAGTTCAGTGTGCACCGCAGCCTGTTTATGTAGAAAGTGATAAGAATGGGTCATTTAGCCATTTCACCCTTAGGCAGTTACCATCACTGGAGATTTTTAACGTCCTTCCTCCCTGTAACAGTCACATGAGATGAAGTGGGATGATACAGGACAATATGGCTTGATGTTCACCAATATGGCTTCAATCAATAGCCTCAAAAGCCTGTGCAAAATTCATCTGACCAGAGAGTCACTGCTGTGTAGGAGATGTGGAGAGAGCACCAAATAGCAGATGCTTATTGAATATTCTAATGCTTTTAGCTAGAGAATGAATCCCCAAGTCCCTTAATTCTGCTGACTCTTCTTTTAGAAAATAACAATAAATAAATCTTATGCTTTCCCTTAGTTCAAACCTATCTTTAGGGCTTTTCTGCCGCCTCGTGACATAAAATGATATGGTTTCACTATGCAAAACAAGAACATTATGCATTATCTGCTCTTCTGTGTCCAGGACACACTCATTCAACCCAGAACTATCCTGTCACATTGGTAAAGTTAGTAACCTCAGGTGACCAAATACTTTACACAAAATACTTTATCCACCCGAGCTAGTTATGTATCATGTCTACTGCCTACAGTTAGACAATACAAAGAAGTTTGTGTAAGAGGCAGGAAATCTGCAAGCAAAATATACTAATACCCTAATCTAAATTAGGCACTAAAGATGCATAATACAGAAATATATTTGTCATCTAATTTAAATGACTTCTTTGCAGCAAATAGCAACAATCTTCCAAAAGGGATGTACACAAACAGTCTACAACAGTCTCTTCATTTAGAGCTCAGTGACTCACTTGGTTGACTCAGATAGTTCTGACATTGCATAAAGATCCATGGATAAAATGATGTACGTAAATTTTCAATGAAAACATAACCTTTTCCATCTTGCTATAAATTCTGTCCAGAGCATAAATCAGTATCAGATACATGGATTAAAACACCACCTTTCCAGCTGGGAGCACAGTGCCCTTCCTCTTACACATTTTAAAGGACATGGCACTATGTAGAGAGAGCAATAATTTCCTGAAGATTCATGAGTAAGGTAATTTGACATACCTGGTGCTGCCCAAGTTTAAGTTACTATAAATAAAAGAGAAAAAGTCTGTCTACTCTGCTGTGTGTGTGGTGCCGAGACATTCAGAAGAATCAGATGCTTTGGGCATCTAGTTCATATGCTTTGAAGCATCACATTTCACTGGGATGCTTGACAACAGAAAAGTTTGCAAATGTTGTACAGTATTTGGAAAGAGCCTGGAGTCACTGCAAACATTTGAGAAGGTGACACTAATGTCTTTAAAGGGCTTCTTGTCTTAGCAAGGGTATTTTTTATCATTTATATAGTAAAACCATTCTTTGGATGTCAGCAGAATGGAGTGACTGTTGGCTGAAGACTGACTTTGAGGATTGCTTTGGTTTGGATTAGATCCAATCTAGTCCATGGGAGGAGGAGCAGAGGTGGGGGAAGGAGAATTGCACCAAGTTAATTAATTAATCCAGATGCTTTGCTCATTATACCTTGAACTTAGAGGACGAGAACAAACTAGTTTGCTAAGAGTAAAATGAGTATAACCTCAACAAAAAGCAAAGTGTGTGTGAGGGGGGGTGGGGGGGGGTGGGGGTAGGGGGGAGAAGCAGATGGCATTATTTAGAATAGTGAGCCTTGAACAAACAAATACATAAGGCAGAAATTTCCTAGGTGTGTGTGAACTGTGAAAAGTGTGCACACAAGCATGTGCAAACATTTGCACATGTATACATGTAGAGATATATGTTATGACGCTGCCTAAATACAGTGAAGGATGAAACAGAACCCTTTTACTGTCCCTTCTTGCCCTCAGAAGTGGTCAGATATGTCAATATCCAGACAGTGCATTTCAATGGCAAAGGCTCTGCACCTGTGTTACAAATGGCTATGAAAGTTGTTCTACTAAACGAGAATGTGTTTTCCAGACAGACAATATTATCCTTTTTTTCTGTTTACCTGAGAGTTGGTGTTTCTTGTGGGAGGCATGCTTGAGATCACCCAAAGATGCCACAGAAGCTACAAACTGGCTGACACAAAGCCTCAAAGATCAGCAAAGATTTAGAAAATCTACTTTTTTTTTTTTTTCCTGGACAAAAAGCTTTATTTGGGGATGACGAGTGATTTTCTCTTAAAAATATAGGAAAGAGAACATAGCTGTGTGAGTAATTCCATATATGAAATCATATGTCTGTCATCCAACAAAGCCCAGGACTCTTTTCTCTGACTTACTGTGTTAGCAAAAGGACAGTTCTGCTCTGGAAAGCCAACATCAGTCTAGCTATAATTATACCCTCCCAGCAGCTTTGTGTCAAGAGTACACAGATGATAGAGGGACACCAGTACCCAAAACAGAAACTGCCAAACATCCCCATGATTCTTAAAATCAGCTAATTAAATGAACACCGCAGTGAGGGATCATATGTACTTTAAAAAAGTCACTGTTGTGACATGGTGTTTGCAAGAACAGAAGAACTGGGAGAGGACAAGCACATTTTGCAATTAATCTAAAAACTATCAATTGAGATAAAGGGTGAGGAAGATTCTGAAGTAGCATGTTTCTCATACTTCACTTATCTTGCCATCAGTATTTGTGCTAGACTAGCAGTGGCTAGACTTATCATTCTAAAATCAAAATAACCTGGAAAAACAAAAACAAAAAGAAGAACTAAACCAAAATCAAGCAAGGTAACCCTCTAGTGCATATAAATAATCTAAAAATGAGTTTAGCAGAAGATTCTATTTTTTTTTCTTTCAAAAATCTACAGATATCAGCCTATCACTTCACTTTGCACTTCCACTTTGAAAATGCATACAACGAGTGCTGTTTGAAACCATACACCTTCAATCTACACTGTTCCCTTCACGGTAATGCACAAAGGGAAGTTGTGGATATCCTGCCAGCAGCTGTAAAATGTATATTTCTGCACAAAATCTAAAGAACCTGCAGCTTTAGGAGGATTTAAAAACCCAGTTCCCATGATTCTTCTCCACAGGTTTCTGACAAAGACCTAACTAATACAAGTGGAATATACAGTATGGCATACAACAGCAGACCAAATGCAATCTTATCTGTTGTAAAAAGCCTCCTTGATGCAGTATGTCTTGTGCTTACATTGAAGAACTAAAATAACTAGCATGATGAGATTTCTTGGCCAACAAATGAGGACAACAAAAGGATTATGTGTGTGTAACTGCTACTTCCTTCTCCAGGGTTGTGTGGGTTTCAGACAAGCAAATATCAACCAACAACAGGGCTGCAGGCACACAAAAGGAACAGTGCCAGTTTCATACTGACTGGCCACCCACTTATGGTCACTGCCTCTATGGTATGAAACTTTTTTGCTCAAATACAGTGGTTTATAGTTACTTTTTGTCAGTTTGCATTCTATATTTCATACTTCCTCAAGAACATAGCAGTAACAATATATCAGTTTAGTATATTGGTATAATAAAGCTGGTTTCATCACTGAGGCCATATTCTGCCTGTTTGCCTCCATGAGTTTTCCTCTTGGAGACTGCATCAAAGACTTTTTGCTGTTATATTATTAGAAAAAATCTGTGAAAAACATCACTTCCAGAACAGTAGGAAAGTACCAAGTCACAATTATCATTCTTCAGGGCTAACAATTACTGTCAGTTCCCTTAAAATCTGTGAATAAGATTTTCTGAAAATATTTGTGTAACTGGGACTTCAACAGGATTGATTTTGATCATACAGTGGTGTAAATCCGTTGACTCCAGTGGAGCTGGTCCTGATTTACAGTGAAAAGAGCCAGGACAAGATTTCCTTTCTTCTTTTTTCTTTCTTTATTTTTTTATTTATTTATTTTTTTTACCTGCTGTAAAGGTTGATCTTACCCAGAGTGGTGTACTATGAATTTTCTTCTGTCTGTCACAGGATTAGTTGATTTTACTATTTTCACAACAACTGCCTTTTAAACTTATGTGTTTATTTGCCTGCAGTACCCTGCCTTTCATTTTCACTACAAGTAACACAGTTTGATAGAAAGCCATAAAATATGCTTGATAGTGAAAGACTCATTCACCCTCCTCCCTAGTTGCAGATGTAACCCTGCACTCCAGGAACACCTGACGTATCTCTTTAACAAAGGTCATACACTGTTGGCTGATGAAGAACACATTCAGTTCAGATCCCTAAATGCAGCAGATAAACAGAAAAGGTTCTTCGTATTGCAGATAAGTTATGATCTTACTGTAGAAGTCCGTAATACAATATCTGTCTACAAATGATTTCACTGCACGGCGTGAAAGTAGGTTTTTTTTTTTTTTTTTTTTTTTTTTTTTTTTTTATAATATGTTTAGAAATGGAGAAAAAAGCTATGCTTTTGGGATTGATAAAACCTGCATGTGATCACTGAACATCCTTTTCCTGCCTTTCAGTCTTCCACTTAAAACGGGCTGAATTTTATTACATATTTACTGTTTATATATTAAGAAGTGTAGCTAACAGGTCAAAATAGGTGATTCTCCTCCTCTACTTCACTCTTGTGTGATCCCACTTCAAATATTATGTTCAGCTATGGGGCCTATAGCACAAGAAGGACATGGACAGACATATTAGAATGAGTTCAGAGGAGGGCCATGAAGATGACCAAAGGGTTGGAGCACCTTGGAGACCTTCTAGTAGCTTTTCAGTGCTTAAAGGGGGCCTACAGGAAAGATGGCAAGAGACTATTTATCAGGAAGTATAGTGATAGGACAAGGGGTAATGGTTTTAATCTAAAAGAAGGGAGGTTTAGATTCGACATTAGGGAGAAATTCTTTACTGTGAGTGTTATGAGGCACTGGAACAGGTTGCCCAGAGAAACTGTGGATTTCCCATCCCTGGAAGTGTTTAAGGCCAGACTGGATGGGGCTTTGGACAACTTGGCTTAGTGGAAGGTGTCCCTGCCCCTGGCAGGGGGGTGGAACTAGACCATCTTTAAGGTCCCTTCCAACTCAAACCATTCTATCGTTCTATGATTCTATATTTCTACAGTGCTTATCCTGATGCTGTTGAACAGAAAATTTCTTCTTCCTCAAGTGCTTAGAATATTTCAGCTTCTCTGACCTTTATTTACACACTCTCTCTCTCTCCCCCTCTCTTTTCATATTTCCTTCATCTCTTGCTGTTTTTTCGTTCCTTGCCAGAGTGCCATTAGCAATGTGTGATAGTTGGTAGGAATTCTGAAGAGGTTTTGAGATGAGTCAAAATGAATTTGTCCAGCCTCAGCATATTAATTAAATATGTTGACTGAAACGTACCTTTTGCTGTTAATAGATAAATGGTCGTGTTAGGAACCCCCTCTTTTACAAAAAGTGATGAAACATTCCCTGAGGTTGCTTTGCCATTTTAAAAAAAGTGATATTTAACATTGCTGCAAGCAATTTGTTGTTTAAAAGAACTGATTAGCACAGTTGTTGTCCATCACAGTACACTGTGCTCCCAGTGTTAAAACATTAGGCAAGTACTATGCTATAACCATTAAACTACCTTCAATTTCAATCAGTTTTCTAACAGTCTGATTAACAAAATTCTGTTTACCCATATGGGATAAGGTGACTGACCAGATGTTCTGATTTTAAAAGATCTGTTGGTGTCCCAGTGATTTCTGCTGGGACATTGAATTGTCCCAGATTTTCCTGCTGAGAGCTTGAGCAGCACAAAAGTTCCTTACAAGGTAAAGCCCCTTTAACCACTGAATTTGGAAAGATAAATTAAAGGAGGATCCCCATCTGAGAGTGGAAGATTCATCCAGTGTGGCTCAGATTAATGCATGAGTTATTTATAATAACTGTGCTGGTGTCCTTTGCTGGAAAGAAGCTACAGGGAAAAAAAAATCACACACACACATACACACACACACACACACAAAAAGAAAACAAACAAACAAACAAACAAAAAATACCAGAAACCTAGAGCAATTTAAGTCTGTTTTCCCCTGTTATAGATCTACTGCTTGTACTACATGAAGAACACTGAGGAATTCTTAATATACTTTGCTCCATGGGGATTTCTCTGTCTGTGTGTATATAAGGGGTAAGGGAGGAGGGCAAAGGGGAAGGAAAAAGAGAAAGAGGAAGAAAAAGAAAGAGAGAGGAAATCCTCTTTGTCCTGTGAAGTGCATCGCACAGACCTCCTGTGTTGTAATGTAAAACCACCAGGGTTGCTAGAATGACCATATGTTGTGAATGTGAGCACTGTGCCTGTTTAAATGTAAATTCCCTCTGTATCAGAATAAAAGAATATCGGTTTAATATAGAATGAAAGCAGTTTGGCAGGATATGCTCTACTTCAGGTAAGCCAGAATAAACAGTAACATTGATTAAAAGGAGACCCCCTATTCTGCACCTGTCATGTTCACCTTCTTAGCCACAAAGGCCTCACTGGTTTATTTACCTGTAGAGCTGTTATAATATTTTGCTTTCTGAAGAGATTTGGAAGCCACCTGCCATACCTTTGGCATTTCTTTAATAACAAAGCACTTCAGGGTCAAGTGCAGGAGCCCATTGTTCTGCTCCACAGCATGGAAAAGAAGATGAATCCAGAAGCACAGGATCCAAACAGAAATTATTATTGATTTAATCACATAATCAGCAGCAAACACTTCAGGCTAAGATAGCAAATCCATAACAGCCTGCCCACATAACCACCCTTACAAATTTACCAGCAAACCACTGCGCACACTTAGCAAACAAGAAGAGCAAGGGTCACCTTCACTTGGCGGCAAAATATTGACATTCCTAAAGCTTAAATATGTTTTGAGTTAAGTGTTATCAATCAGTGATAAGAGTTGAATGTCTGTTAAACATAACTACATTGGCAAAAGGATTATAGAATGCTTTCTTGCCATAATCTAGAAGCATCTTTCAGACAAAACTCTGCTTGAAATCAATTGTGCACAAGGAGCTGCCTGCTGAGACTCATTCAGTGTCATACAAAAGAAGAGAGACTCTCCCTGTGATCTTTAACCATAACCGGTTATCTAATGAGACCAGGGCTTTAATTTCTTTTCACATCAAACATAGAATCAATGCTCTGGATTGAACAATGTGTGTAAACAGGCCGTGAAGCCATCTCTTCAGATGGCAGCCAGTTCAGCCTTCCAAGCCCCCGGCATATTTATTTCAGTGAATCCCCTTTTAGTTCCAGGTAGGTGCTCCCATCACATTGCTGCTGCCTCTCTCCTTGCAGATAGCAAGGCTAGCTCACAATTGTCAGACAGCTTCACTGGGAGAATTAAACACAGGCAGATGACTTCTGTAGGAACACTGAAAAAAAAATATTCAAGCTTCATTTCTAATCAGTTGAGCAATACTGTCTAGGGTTTAATAATTCCTACAGGCAAATAGTGTTACAGTACATATCCCCTTCTATATCCCCTCACCGCCACATGGCTAGATGGTGTTTACACAGACAAATATAAAACTGGAGTAACATTGTTGTAGTTTGCTTTAGAATTACAGTGGCATAACAGGTGACAACCAGGTGCAAAGAGTATAGAGAAAATGTTGACTGGTAAAGCCTAGTGGCATTCCAGTAGGGATTAAAACATGGTTCAGCAAACTGATTCAGTCAACTCTTGTCTTGCTCTGCGATGTTTACAAAGTATGCTTTTTGTTTGGAAAGAAGGCATTGTATAGCACTGGTGTCTATTCTTAAAGATTTTTAAATTTTATTCTTCACATAGCAAGACAAATACTATGAAGACAGGTTCCCTGTCCACCTGACCTAAATAAAGAAGAGGACATTCCCTAAATTCTGTGTTGCCTCTGCCCTGTGTTGGTACTGAGATATACATGGATGGCCCTGTGCTGCGGATCTGACCAGCGGAGATCCAGCATGTCAGCTTTACTACTGTATTGGGCTATATCATCCTGCTATCCATAGGCTGTGCCTATGCTGTTACCCAGGCTTGCTGCTGCAGGGCATGTTGACATATTTGTGCTTTATTGTGGCTAGCTCAACCACTTATATTGCAGAAAGTAAGACACCAAGAGCTCCAGGTGTAGGTGATCCGCCTGGATTCAAACTAGCTCATCCATCTCTCAGAGAGTTGCAGCTGCCATTTAAGACCTTGTAAAAGTTCATCTATCTTTGTATTTTGATGTAATAACTTTCCAGTAATCTAGTAATTCACAATGTAAAAATCACTCCTTAAAAACAAACAAAGAAAGAAAGAAACAAACAAACAGTAATAAACCATTTGATTAGATACCTATCTGCCTGTATTAGAAGGCAGAGGCAGGAAATACCCTTACATAGCAAAAGTATATCGGGGTGAATTATGATTTAACTATCTCATAAAGTCTTGTCTTACAAGCTCCAAACTGGGTGAAGTTTACGGACCATTTAACAGTTGAAAAGGGATGCCCTTCAGGCAGACTGCTACTGTGTTGAACTATTCAGAACACCTCTGGGCTCTGATTATTGAAACTGATTTGAGGATCCAGATTTTTTAGCCCTTACTTGAAAATATCACCCAGTAAGTAGAGATCAAAGGAGGGGTAAAATCAGTTCCTTCCTGCACTTTTCCTAAAGACCAATGTCTTATCCCGCTGTTCAAAGCTGCTTCAGCTACACAGGTTCTTCAGAATGGAGGAAGAGAGGAAGCCAAACTGCCAAACACTGAACTGTTTTGGTTAAAGAGTAGCTGAGAATAGCAATAGCAGTATTGTGCAGTTGTAGCTGCTAGACGTGGGTCCTAGTGGAGAGGTACTTCAGAAGTGGCAAGGAGAAGGAGAGAGTCAAATGAAGGATTGATAGGGGTGGGAGAAAGAGTCTGTATGATTGAAGGTGGCTCAAAAGACTTAGCTCAGAAAAAGTAGGGATCTTTTCCTGTTTCGTTACTGTAGCTCCTAGCATTATAGTCTCTGGTGGTGAATAAGCTCTTTAACAGTTCAGTTGTACAGGTTGGAGGTCATCTGGTCCAAACCCCCATTTAAGTAGGGCCACCTACAGGAGGTTGGCCAGGAAAGTCTTTTGAAGATCTCCAAGGAGGGAGAATCTACAGCCTCTCTAGGCCACTTGTTCTAGTGCTCCATCACCCGCACAGTAAAGAAGTGCTTTCAGATGTTTAGACAGAACCTCTTAAGTTCCAGTTTGTGCCCATTTTGAGTCTTGTCCTGGCACTGGGCACCACTGAAAATACCATGGTTCTGTCCTCTTTGTAACTTCCCTTCAGGTATTTATAGAGATTGACAAGATCATCCCTGATTCTCCACTTCTCCAGAATGAACAGTCCCAACTCTCTAAGCCTCTCCTCACGGGGGGGGGTGCCCAAGTCCCTTGATCATTTTGGTGGTCCTCTGCTGGATGCTTTCCATCATGTCCAATATGTCTCTCTTACAAGTCTGTGTGGCCCAGAACTTGCCACAGTACTCCACCTGTGGCCTCACCAGTGCTGAGTAAAGAGGAAAGATCACCTCTCTTTAAAGATATCATTCTGAGAAATATTTACCAGTTAGTATGTGCTGAACTTTGACTGTTTCAATGAGGGAAGATAACATAAAGCATGTACCTCAGAAGATCCTACAGTGCCTCAGCGAATTTGTACCTAAATGCATAAATAATTGGAAGATGCAGAGCAGGGACATTTTAATTGTCAGGTGATCTCATGAGAAGCTTCATGGTGCCAGAACCTTGAAAGATGAATAGGCTCCCGAGGGAAGTGGTCACAGCACAAAGCCTGCTGGAGTTCAAAAAACCCTTAGACAACATTACCAGGTAGATGGTCTGATTTTTGAGTCATCCTGTGTGGATCCAGGAGTTAGATTCAATGATTCTTGTGGGTCCCTTCCAACTCTGGATATTCAATTATTCTATGAGTAAGGGGTGTAAAATAAGAATTAAAAAAAAAAGGGGGGGGGGGGGGAGGGGGGGGAATAGATTAGAGAGCAGAGCAACAGGTTCTTCTCCCTTGGCTTGCAGTTCCATAAAATACACTGATTACATTGGGAAACTGTTGGGAAATTGTTCCCATGAGTTACTTTAGAAAAGAAACAAAAAAAGTTCCTTTCTATATCCCTGAAATGTCTTCCATTAAATATTCACAATAAGACCATGAAAAGGAAAGGTTGATACTGGTTTATAGAAATGACATCATGAGTGTTTTTCTATATATTCATTTCATTAAAAAATCTTTTCCATATTTATTCTCTAATTAACACGAACAACCATAAGACAATTACAAACAAATATAGACATAAATCAAATAGATACTGTATAAAAAACTGAACTTAATTTAGCTTGCCCATAGAAATCATTATGCAAGAATACCTGACAGGGCATATATCCAAGTAATGGAGAACCTGAAAGATAGTGATTGAAAGAGAATAATGATACTAAAAAAGAAGTTTTAATCCAAATACAAATATGTATAATACCTGTAAACTGACATAATATGATGAAGGCCAGATTTGATTATGAAATGTAGATTTTTTCTCTAAATCTATTCTCAGGCATATTAATAAGAGTTTTAGTTTTCAGAGTTTTTCTAATCATTTATAACCCCCTTGATAAGAGAAGATCAAGACTTAACTATACAAATACAGCACCAAAAGTAAAACTACATTCTCAGATAAAACTTTTCCTGGGATAAATTAGCATAATTAATGAAAAGTGTACATAATATGTAATGAAAAGTGTACATAATATGATATTAAGTATTTTGTTTTACGCTGGTGATACTTTCTGTGGTTTAGAAAACTGCTGAAGTCTGAATTCCAGGGTTCAGCTATGCCACATGAGAAATGCCTCTGAGGAAGCCAGCCTTAACATTTCCTCTCTGTACAAGAGATCTCCATTTTCCGTTAGCTGAAGAATTTGCTGGAAACCAAACCAAACCAAACCAAACCAAACCAAACCAAACCAAACCACAGTTAATAATAAATGAAAGAATAATTTGACCTTAGTATTTTGAAAACATTTACTCTTACATTGTTGGTAATAATCAATATTTATTTATGCATGAAATAATCTGGTGGTCTCTTTTACTTGGACCTCTCGCCTTTAGAGGTACATCTTTATAATATATCATTAAATTCTTTGCAATTATTTATTTATAATTGTTTTTAACCATAATTTTAGCTTCTTCAATTATCATACTATTTATGTTGAGAAAGAATTCCTTATAGTACTAAACCAAATGGAAGGTTTAAAGTCCAGTTTCACTGTAAATGTAGAGCTTAGAAGACATCAGCCAAAGCTGTAATTCCTGTTGAAATCAGTTCAGTTGTAGATGTTCCACATTTTCCATATCATGCTTTGAGATTCATGATTCATGATTCTGGCCCAAATTCCCTCAATTTATCTCATTATGCCATTTCCCATTGAAAAGAAAAAAAAAAAAAAAGAGTCAGCCCACAGGGAACCTTTTTTTAATAGTGAACCTAAGCTCTGTCCAAAAATATCTTTTAATATCTGTTTCAGTTTTCACTGCTATATAATGAGGACTTCATGATACTTATGTACATCAGAGGATGCAAGAACTTCAAAGAGAAAAACTACTGTGCATTTAAGCTCCACTTCTGCAAACTAGCCCACTTTGGATTGGATGCTTTGCTAAAAGGTGGAGTTTTTTGAAATAGGAATTGTGATTGCTGAATGCTGAATAAGGAATAATCTTAGATATCCTTCATACTGGTCAGAATCATTGGACTGAGAATTTTGTTTGAGTTGACATGTCCAGGAGTAGGACTGTAGGTAAGAATCATATCTTGGGGGACTTCTTATACTAAGTGTTTTAGGAAAATGGGAATTTCCCAGGCTCTGCCTACTGAATAGCAAGCAGAAAGGCTGGTAAAGTGTGTAAACAGCCATATTAGTATTACCACTATAAATGTGCCAACACATAACCACAAGTTCATTCACACTTTCATTGCTAAATATGCTAGCAGAATACATGCAAACAAATGGTTGGTTGGCTGGTTGTATATGAAACAAACAAACAAGAAAGCAAAATAAAATAAACAAACAAGAGGTTTGGCTCAATATCTTACAAGAGCTACAAGATCTGTATGGATCTCTTACCCAACTGTCTTCAATTGTTTGCAGGTCTGTATATGTAACCTCTGATTAACCAATATAAAAGCATTCTGTAAAAGTATATGCTTTATTCCCTAATGAACATAGCAAATTAATAACATTTCATTTAAACAGATTAAAGAAAGTACCAAAAACTTTTTAGAAAGTATTCAGGAAACACTGGAGCCCTTCTGGTAATATGGTTTTGTTGAATATATCAATTACTAACCTCCTTTCTTTGGGAAATTTTATTTACATGACTGAAGTTTAAAAAGTGGGCTAAATACTGTTCCCCTGAAATTCTGCTGTTGCATAATGAAGCCTTGAATAAAGTTACACTACTAGTTAAAAAAAAAAAAAAAAGGACAAGAAAATTTTAAATATCACCAGTCAAAATGTTAGTAAGAAAGGCTTGAAAAATCAATGATACTGCATAAGGGCTTAGTGCATTTTATAATTCCTGAAACATAAAATAGCACCAGGGAAATTAAAAGCTACTGCAGGTTAGGATGAAACGGTCAGAATTTGACTTTTGATCTCTATTATGTCTGTGGATTTTAGTAAGGTGTACTAAAATTTATTAAAAGTTATCTGTAGAATTTTCTTTTAAAACACTGATGACTCCTCCAGTACTCAAAGGTACTATCTTTTTCAGTTTTATCAATAATGGTCCAAAATACTTTGTACAACAACCTTTGACAGTGCATAAATAAAGAAAAATGAATACAATTACCTCTGCTTTAGTTTCGCAAAGTGAGTAGCAGTAGTTAGTGTTAGTAAAGCTATTTATAGCAAATAATTTGATTAATTTAGCCTTCTGGCTTGCTTGTGAATTGTTCTCAGATGGACTCATTTTTTCAGCTTTGTTTCTTATTCAAAACTGATTAACAAAAACAACCCCAAATGTTCCCACCTACGGCTTGTTTATGTAAAATATATATCAACTCAGTCTTGGTTACTATGTGCCACTGGATGCTCAGGGACATAATATGGGATTGGTCACATGGAATGTGAAGCTGCTTACACTTGCTGATTGGACATTTGAAGCTATATTTCAGAAAGATTCCTCCCAGGCTTGCACACTTTTTACATATATGCTCTCCAGACTTATAATACCTCAGAAGACATTCTTTGAATATAAAATCGTTTGTACAAGTATTCAAGCAGAACAAAATTAAAGATGTCCTGAATATTGATAGCAGCAAATCTATGTATTTTATTCTAACAATAGTCTGCAATTTTTGTTTTGCTTTGCAACATTCACTCAGCTGTAGTAGACAAGAATATGGCACATTCCTCATATTGGCAAGACAGAGACAGTTGAGGGAAAGAAGCTTAGCTGCCTCTGAAAACATTTGAGGACCTGTAGCTAGTTTATAGATGAATCTGGGCAGTTGCTGAATGCTTCCTATGAAATACAGAGCACAGCTTTCCCACTAGCTTCTTTGAATCTAAGTGTACTAAGTACTTTCCAGGAGATGCTTCATGGCAATGTGTTTGCTATTTATATTTACAAATATATCCTTCATTGCAAGAATTTTTCCAGAATGTGAATAGCTTGTGAATACTTTTTGAAAGATGTGTGCTGACACCAAGATTTCCAGGGCCATGGGAGTAGTGGCTTCTTATTAAGACACAGAGTTAGACCTCAATACCACTGATTTTTGGCCAAGATTTTTAAACACAGATACACTGAATATCTCCTTCATTAAATGGATCAGAGAATCAGCTTTAATCCACAAACAACATTTCTGAAGGCATTTGGAGATGAGGTGCTGAAATCTGCAGGGAAACGCCTCCCAAACCAAAGGGGATGAGGTTATGGAAGGTTATGAGGAAGGAGGGTGTGTTACTGTCTCTGTTTTCTTATCATCAGTGTTTTCTACGATTTCTTAGTATATCTGAGATGCCTAGCATCAGTTTGCTTAGCACTGATGAAAGAAAAAAGTGGTTCATGTACATTAGACATCTTATTGCTGAGAGATGGAAAAAAAATGAAAGAATGACTAGGAACTGCTAGATGGTATGTAAAGGTAAGACTGTTCCTAATATTTTTCATTAATACAGCATATTATTCTTCAAATATACCTATTGAAATAATTTAATTTCATTAGTAAAAATGCAGCTCTCCCCTAAATTGTCAATGATATGATAAAGCTAATTAAGACATGCATGGTGTTAACAGTTTCATTAGAGGAGATAATATTGCACAAGAAAAATAAGAAATCATTATGATGAATGCTTCAACATTACATTACATGTTAATGAAGTGTAAATGATCTAATTATTTTTGAAAGAATACAGATTCGATTAAACTGTCGGAATTAAATTGGAAAGGACAGCCTATTGTACTTTTTATGTACAGACAAGTTAGCGTTAATTAGGCACAATCTACAGGAACAAATGAGGCACAACCCTCGGTGAACAATAATGTATCCATTGCTCAAGGCAGGTTTCATAAAGAAATATATTAGGGGAAAAATTGTAAGTCAATTAAATACAGTGCTTTAGCAGTGGGAGGGAAAATGAGCAAAATCTCTGTTCCCTCCCTCTACATTTTGAGTGTTTATAATGCAATCACTCTGCTAGTTCTGCTCCATCACTAATTTCATAAATACTAATTTTGCTGATGAGACATTTTGATTGGTTTTCCATCTACTTTCCACAAATGACTTTCTGGAGCCGGCATGGATTTTGGATGGAATTTTTTTTCTTTGGGCTCTGCTCTCTGCTCTGACCTAAGGTAAAATAAGAAAAAGATGAAGCTAGAAGGCCACATAGCTGAGGAGGAAAATATTACTCAGCCACTGTTTGACCTTGCCTATATGTTTCTAAAGGAAAGATGGCATGTGTAATTTAGCATAATAAAAAATAAATATATATATATATTTTTGGCACACGATTAGCAACCATTGGCAAAATATTCAGGAAATAGTTAAACTAAACTGTCACTCAGGACCCAGATCAAACCTAATTTTAGTTTCTTTACACTGCTTGCCATCTTATCCCCATTTCAAGAGCTTTCTATAGACCCTCATGATACTGCAAGCATGACATCAAAATGGTTTGAGGAAAATAAAATCTACTGGGTTAGTTAAAAGTGATCCAAAAGGCCTGAAGAAGTGAGATTATGCCAGTTAAATTTCTGGTTATGTGGGTATCATTCCAGTGACATTGAACTGTGAAGTTTTCTAGCCTTGCACAGTCAGGAACTGGAAACACACAAACCTAGTCATTCTTCATCTGGTTTAGAGAGAACTGGAAAACAAAATTCTGCTGATATTTTTTTCTCATCAACTACCCTCAAAATACAGCCAACCCCTATAAAACCTAAGTTTGTAAAACAGATCTGAACCAGTCCTTGGTGCATATAAACTAATACTGCTGTACTTTTTATTACAAGCACAACTTGTTTGTGGGATAATTGTAGTTTATCTACTGGGGTTATTAGTGTGCAGTAAAGAAATCAAAACCCTTTTGATCCATTTTCTCTACTCTCTCCCCTCCCCTCCTTTTGTCAAATCAGCCTTTTTCCCTGACTTTCACATAATGCAGATCTCAGTGCAAAAGAAAGCAAGCTATGTAATTCTCTTCTGTTGATTTTACTACATATTCTTATTTTAACTTGTAAAATTTTTAGTCCTTTAACAGGTGGGCCCCAAGTTACAAACCCTGTCTTGTTTGGTTTTGAACTCAGTTTAATAATCTTTGCAATAAGCTTGATAGGGATGAATACAAAACTTAGCTAAATATGAGTGGTACTCATCCATTCCTCTCTCACACACTGCCCAACTTGCCCTCCCAAATCTCAAAGTTCGAAGCATACTAAGTATCACAAATTTCTACTCATTCAGAAATTTTTGGTGAACTTCTCTTCCACATCAGCCTGTTTGCTCTGTTGTTGAACAATTCCCCACAGTGTATACAACATCGCACAAACGGAAGGTCCATGGCTGCACCAAACTGTTTTTTTTTCTTTTTTATACTGTCAGATGTACACACACACCCATGTACTACACACTAACAATTTGTTTCTATCAAAGGTTATTAAAAATAATTTCATTCTCCCAAACTTATATTACACAAACGATATATAATTCATTGAAAGTTGTTCAGGAATTTTATTTTAATATGTATAAATACACAAAACTCTTTAATAAAAGGAGTTATTTTACTTGTACACAATTTTTCAGTTGGATCTCACTGCTGGGAAAATGCAAGTTTCTTCTTCCTTTTGGACACATCCCAGCCCAGGCTACCAAAAGAGCACTGGACAACTGCTGAATAGCTGGAGCACTGCCAACTAATTTACCTGTGGATGTACCACCACTGCCTCAAGAGAAGTCTTGCAGACAAGGTCTGGAAGCACAGGCTTGGAGAGTTGGTAGGTGTGCTCTCCAGAGCATGAAAGAAGCTACACCCAAAAAAGAATGTAATATGAAAGCAGAGCATTTTGCAGACCCATATGCACCACTCCCTGCCAGTTACATGGCTGTGTGACAAAGCACACTGATATGCTGAGTAGTCTTTCTGAACAGCACAAATATGTTGTGTGGCTCTGGCTCTGCTTGCTATGTCAAGGCTAGTCTCCTCAACCTGACTGCATAGAGGCAGGACTAACCTTGTTACAGAGTTAAAATACCATGACGTTACTGACATTTCCCATCTGCATTAGTTATTCCATAAAATACTATAGAAGCTAAAAGCATAATTGTGGATAAAAACTGCATATTGGGCAGCAGAAATCTTTATGGGAACTGTCAGTGCTAATATATATAATCTCTGCCATCAAATATAAAATATAATATTTTGGCAGTAGCTTATAAAGACATTAACAGTTACTCTTTTCTTACCCCAAGAAAATTCATAGAATAATCAGTTTCGGGTAATATTTATTAATATTATGTGCTGTATATTCACAATTAATCTTTTTCAAATTTCTTTTCCTCATAATTACTTCTTTTCTGTGTAGCATATAACACAACAAAAAGCTATTCACATAAAAATATTTGATATATTATTGTTAATTACAATATTATTTTCACAACTATTGAATCCACTCAAATGCCAAGCAATCCACTTTTACTAATAGTAGAATCCAATAGCACTGCACTGTTCAGATCAGAAGTCCACTTCCAGAATGCAATACCTTAAAAAAGCTAACAGTATTAATGCAATTGGTGGCAAAAAAGTCAAAAAAACAATGGTCAGATCCTGGGTTTAATGCAAACACCAGGAAAATCAGCCCTCCTCACACCACTACTGAGATCACAAAAGGGTCACAGCTCTGTGCCCAGTATCAGGAGTCAGATACATTTTATCTAGTATTTCACTCTTCAAACTACTCAGGACTGCACAGAGATGAGGAGATACCTCTGTGCTAGAACTGTACAGTGCTGCAGGTGATCACCTGTATCACCTGCCTTTCTGGTAATGACATCATTCAGTCTCACTTGTCATCATGTGATCATGAAAGCTTATATTTAAAAAGTTTTATTCTTAGTACTGATTACTGTGATGTAAATCTGTTCACTGTTCACACCTTCACTCCTCTGATGGCTATGCCACCTGCTAATTTCCATTGTAAATGTATTCATAGGCGGGATATGCCTACTGGGTCTGTGTCAACATTGTCCTTAAGCTTAAAGAACTCTTTCCCTGCCATTGTTTACCTTTCTGATCCGTTCACAGAGACAATCATTTCCCTGCTCAGCTTTGTTTTCCCTGGCTAAACATAGTCAGCTCTTTGAGTTTCTTTCCATGAGCAGGAATCTCCATTCTTCCAATCACATAGTTGTCCTTCCCTGTGTCTCTTATATAGGTTGGGCTCATTTGTTTCAGACAGGGAAGACCAAACTGAATACAGAATCCTTGGCAAAGTCTTGCCAATATGATAATAACAACTTTTAATAATGATTCTAAAAACATTTCTTAACTTTGGTTTTCCATTAAACTTTGCTACATCCATTATTTGAAATTCTATCAAATCAAGGGCTAGAGGTCTTCCAAAAAGCAGGGAAAAAGAGGAGGAAATTCAAAGAAAATATAATAAAATTATAGAGGCACCTGAAATGCTATCACGTGGATTTCAGAATCAACTGCTCCTACTGATGAGGCACTGGAACAGGTTGCCCAGAGAACCTGTGGATGTCCCATCCCTGGAGGTGTTCAAGACCAGATTAGATGAGGCCCTGAGCAACCTGATCTAGTGGGTGGTGACCTTGACTATGGCAGGGGGGTTGGAACTGGATGATCTTTGAGGTCCCTTCCAGACCAAGCCATTCTATGTTTCTATGTTTCAGCAGTTTATTATATGTTAATGCCTAGGCTAAGGCATCCAAACTTTAGCAAAGGCTAGGATCGGAGATAACATTTTCCTTTTGGTTACTAAAGTTTTCCAGTGTGCTAATTTCTATAAAGCCCTTCAAGTGTTTACCTAATTTCTGCCTCTATACATTCTAAGATTCTGCCACAAAAGCCTAATTCTTTAATATCATCATACCTTTTTATATCTTAGCCTAAATGATCCTGGGTGTTACTGCATAAAAGGTACGTAAAAAATCTGAGACAACTGAGAATAGAATAGTTTATAGTCCAGGGATTTTGGATTAAGAAAGATAGATTAAATCCATTGTTACTTTAGCTTTTCCTGCATTTTTAAATGGTCCTAATGATAGCAGTTGTTTTTTGGATCCCATTAAAAAAAAAAAAGATTGTTCTGCACTGTACTATGCAGTGGCACATTTATTACTATAAGAACAGGATTATAAATAATTTAGAGTGTTTTGAAGATGATTTAGAAGTAGCCATGGATGACAACATGGAGTTTTCTAGAAAATATAGAAGTTTGGACAGATGCTTCAAGATGATGCAAAATATTAGTACCTAATCTAACACACTTAAGGAATGAGAAAGAATTCCCCTCAGAAAAAGAAATATATATTAATTCAGTGCAAATTAGATAGAGGATGAGTATAGACTCTTCTTCATATGTACCTGGCATCATCTGCAGCTAGGATGATGGATAAGATAGCGAAATTTTCTATTTTGGTTTAGCAAGTAGTAAGTACAAGTCCTGTAATTTCAACATTGTATTAACATCACCAATTTGACAATTTCAGTTTGGTATTTTTATTTTATTTTACTTTTAAAAAAAACTATCACTCTAAATATTAAATACTCTTTTGTTTTTATTTTTCCCCTCCCACAGTGTTCTGATGTAAAACAAAAAAGCACAGAAATTGATCACTGTACCTCATTCAGAGGTCTTCAAATAAGATTTAAATAATTCATTCAAAATAACATTTTTCAAAAAAATATAGAGTTCTGATCTCAGTAACAACAGCTGATTTCCTGTTAAAATCCATAAAAGCTACACCTCTAAGAAAGATTAGTTTGAGATACTTTTTCCTGAGACACTAAAAATAATTCAGGAATTCAAATTGGTAACAATACACACTGGGAGCTTTTTTCTTCCTGTCAGGCTGATGTGCTACTGTATTATGATGACAACAGTAATCAAATTTATTGTCATAGTCATTTGAAACATAATTTGGGTTAACTGATGCAAAAGATTAAGTTAAATATTTCAGTTTTTATTTTATTAATCCAATACATTCAATAATTCACTGAATGAAACAAAATATGTCAAGTAGGCATTTACTGTATAAATATGGTATTATATTAACAAATAATAGTAAAGAAACATTACTCAAAACTTCAGTAAGCACTCATTGTTTTTTGTTCATAACATAAGGATTCTTCCCCCTAGTGTGTAATTTCTCCAACAGTTTTTAAGAACACCTTTAGATTTTATAAAAACAATTCAGCTAATAAATACAATCCAAATTTTTTCAAGTTTCCTGAGGGAATATCATATATCTGAGAGGTCAGAAAATAATCTGCAAACAATTCAGTGACTTGGAAACTTGGTAGCACAGAAAAATAATGTTTTAATGCATAATAAGTAGAAACATTTTTAATGAGGTCAGTATTTATTAATTTCCATGTATCAGCTCAGTATTAACTAGCATAGGTGAAGTACACAGCTTGGGACTACATCATGTCTTAAATATTAAGCACGTAGAAATCAAGAATGTAGTATACTTTTTCTACATAATGCAGTAAAAAAAATTAATGATGTCAAGTCAACAACATATATAGCTATTTGAATGGAGATGTGAAAAGTCCTACATGCTGGTAAAAGAAATTTTTGACAGTTTGAGGTAAGAAGTCAATAACATTCTTCTTTTGGATAAATGCAGGCCACTCTAGTTTTCAAATGATCTCCACCAAACATAATAAAAGTCATATTTTTACACCTTCTAGATATGGATTGTCATCATGCAGTACAACATACATTTTGTAGGGACTGAAAAGTCCTACAGCAGTTTCATCTCTCAGTACATTTAGGTTTATTGTAGAATTTGGTTTGTTTAAGAGCAATAAAAATTGAAAAGAAAAAAGAAAGATATACTTTTTTTTTTTTTTACATTTGTTTAAGTAATAACTTATTGTATGATATCAGGTCCTGCTAGGAACCCTCACCTACCTTTATTCTTTGAGATACTATGATTAATTTAATAGGAGAGTTCTGATTACAATGGTGATCTGAGCACTCTTCATCGTCTGAAAAGTGTTTTATTGGAAAGTTGTACGTACCATAGTCAAAAACCCTGTTTGACTTGAAAAAGCATAAACTATGTTTAATACAGATTTAAAGAAATTACTGAGTAGAATCTGAAAGGAACTGCAATGAATACTCATCTGTAGTTTATAAACATTTATACAAGCAGCAGGTTTCTTTGTCCAGAGTAACTTCTTTGCATCACTTTTAACACTTCTCATCAACTAAACAAGAAATCAATAAGCAACACTGAATATGTGACCCCAAACAGTCAGACACTTCATGCATTGCAATGTATTTGATTAAAATCTATGAATAATTTGCATGCAGGAGGAAGTAATGACCATACCATCTGATGTGCATTAGTGTTACAGTTTCTCCTCACTGCCTCTATTTTCTCTGGAGTAACAGCGCAACTCCATTTTGCAGGAAACCAGCTTGCACTCCCCCCGCATTTGTCAAAAGAACCAAACTCCTGCGGGCCCTTTGCTAGAATGGACAATTTCAGGAGCTACAGTGACAATGAATAAAGAGGTCAAAGTACTTGACTGAATTTATGGTACATTAAGGGACTGTTGCAGCCATGGTAGTGGAATTAGGGCAGCCATTTAACTCAGCTACAGGGACCAAGATCCCAAGGTGAACATTTTGTGTGAGTTGCAAAGTGTCTACAAATACCTCTACAATCCACATGCTGTAATCTGTCTCAGCTTGGAGACTTCTAATAGGGTTAGTAATAAAACACTAATAAGATGATGGCCCTATATGGTATGTACCTTGAATCCCCCAAGAGCTTTTTACTCATCTTAACACACTTGCAAGTTTAATTTTGAAAACTCCATTGTGGTAATGATTCCCCATGAACTATGATTCTACTATATATATACTCTGCAAGCTTTTAATATAGTAGTCTCCATCTAAACAGCTTTTCTCAATGGAAAACAGATTTATTTTTAACTGTATGACTTCTTATACTGTAATTTGATAACTATAATGCCAATAGGTTAATCATATTGATGAAGTACCCAGAGAGACTGTATTTAACACCGCTTACCCTGTGGAAAAGTAGCCTGATTTACTGGAAACCTTTTCACCTTTAGTGGCAGGGGAATAACTGCTAGTTTGGCCCTGTGTTCAAACATATAATTCCATAGGCTGGCATGTTACCCAAAGGCAATATTACGACTGAAGGATTGATCTGAATTAACAAGGTTTAAAACGGGGAGGGAGAGATAAAGAGAGAGAAGGGAAGAGAAAGAGAGAGAGAGTGTTATCACAGACTGGTACATACTTTGTGTCTTTATTTATAAATAAAGTTAGCTTTCAGTTTGGTGTTCGGGACAATTATTTATTTTATGGAATCAAGATAATTGCTAGCACTTTTGCAAATTTTCTGAAGTGACATGATGCATATTGGTACATTTTATTTATTTATTGTTAAGACCTGCACAAAACGAATAAAATCTTACTCAGTGTATATGTGTAAAGTAACAAAAAACATCCAAAAGGAGAAAAAAAAAACATTCATTAGTAAACTTATTTCTTCTGAAGCATACAGCTGTGAGCTATATGCTCTGTACTTTTGCTATGCATCTGCAGATCTTGCAAAGGTAAAACTGCGAATGAAAAGTTACCTTTCATTCATAGAATCATAGAGTCATAGAATCATTAGGGTTGGAAAAGACCTCCAAGATCATCCGGTCCAACCATCACCCTACTGCCAATGTCACCCACTAAACCATGCCCTAAGCACCACATCCAAAATTTCCTTAAACACTCTCAGGAATAGTGACTCCACCACTTCCTTGGGCAACCTGTTCCAATGCCCGACTTCTCTTTATGAGAAGAAATGTGTCCTAATTTCTAACCTAAACCTCCCCTGGCGCAACGTGAGGCCATTCCCTCTACTTCTATCACTAGCTACCTGTGAGAAGAGGCCAACACCCAGCTCCCCACAACTTCCTGCAGTTGTAGTTGTAGAAAGCAATAAGCAGAGTTGTAGAGAGTTGTAGGTAGTTGTAGAAAGCAGTAAGGTCTCCCCTGAGCCTCCTCTTCTCCAGACTAAACAACCCCAGTTCCCTCAGCTACTCCTCACAGGAGTTGTGTTCCAGGCCCTTCATCAGGTTCGTAGCCCTTCTCTGGACATGTTCCAGGGCCTCAATGCCCTTCTTGGACTAAGGGGCCCAAAACTGAACACAGTACTCAAGATGCGGCCTCACCAGAGCAGAGTACAGGGGGACGATCACCTCCCTGGTCCTGCTGGTTACACGATTCCTGATAGCAAGCCAGGATGCTGTTGGCCTTCTTGGCCACCTGGGCACACTGACAGCTCATGTTCAGGCAAGCATCAATGAGCACCCCCAGATCCTTTTCCTCTGCACAGCTTTCCAGCCACTCTCCCCCAATCCTGTAGAATTGCATGGGGTTGTTGTGACCAAAGTGCAGGACCCGGCACTTAGCTGTGTTGAACCTCAATCTGTTGTTCTCTTCCCATCAACACATCCTGTCCAGGTCCCTCTGCGGGGCCTTCTTACCCTCCGGCAGATTGAAACTTCCTCCAACTTGATGTTGTCTGCAAACTTACTGGGGGTGCACTCCATTCCCTCATCCAAATCATCAATAAAGATATTAAAGAGGATGGGCCCCAACATCGACCCCTGGGGAACACCACTGGTGACCGGTCACCAGTTGGATTTCACTCCATTCACCACTAATCTCTGGGCCTGGCTGTCCAGCCAGTTTTTAACCCAGCAAAGAGTGTACCTGTCCAAGCCATGGGCTGCCAGCTTCTCCAGGAGAATACTGTGGGAGACTGTGTCAAAGGTTTTGCTGAAGTCTAGGTAGACTACATCAACAGCCTTTCCCTCACCCACCAGGCGGGTTACCTTGTCATTGCATCAGTCCACTGTCTGTTTCTAATTGGACTCCCCTGTAGCAGAAATCATCCTAAAGACTGCACTGCTCTTTCCATGCTCAGCATACAATGCCTGACTAAGGGTCTGGAATAGGAGCAAAATACCAGTTACTAGATTATAGGAGTACCACTGACTCTAAGCATTTGTATGGAGAATCTGCTTCTTGGAAGGAAATCATCCTTCAGAATAAATTTGCTTTTCATTACCTAAGATATATGCTTTGGAGGAGGCAGAGCACCTTTTTAGTTTCTTCTTAGTACAGAACATACTAGTGAATTCTCAGGCACCACTAAAATACTTGATTTGTCAAATAATGCAAAATAACCTGAAGTGAAATCATGAATACACTTGAGACCGAGAACCAAATTACTTTTCCTAATAAGGCATTTAATTACTCTAAAAGTGGTCTTAAACTGTTTTCCTTTCTTATACCTGTCTTTTGCTGAGAAAATGAAAATCAACACAAATAATCTTAAGAGAACAGACCACACAAGAGTCCCTGATCAGAGGTGTAGAAGACATCTCTTATTTTGTAGGAGACAAAAGAAGAACTTACTAACCTTGGTGACAGCGGGAATGTGAGTTTTGTAGTATCTAGAGTTCATTTGTATAACAAGTGACACTGCAGTTTGGTCATCACTGCAGAGTTGAGATGTGGTCCAAGATCTTCAGAGGTAATTAATGATATATACACCTTATGCCATGCTGAACTCTACTTACAACAAGTTGTTCTACTTTAGCCTGAGGTTTACTAAGGATTTAGAAGAGGGCAACCTGGAGTGGCGAGTAGTAGGAATAGAGGGCGATCAAGCAATGTTTTATGCTGCTGATGGATGGCTAAATGCCATCTCTTGATTTATTTACTTCTCTTATGCAGCCCTGAATTTCAGAACGAGGCAAGGGTCTTAATTTAGCCATAGGAAGAGCACATTTGGTACTTCTGCAGCTCAGTTGTTTCCTCAGTTTGCAGAAGAAGGCAGAGCAGCTGTTGGGGGCAGCATTGTCAAGTGCACCTACAGTGATCCCAGTGGAATTTTTATTTCAGTATAATTGAAAGACAATCATGACTCATTCAGTTAAATATAAGATATTGAAAGAGCAACATAAATACATGGAAATAATAGTAGCTTTTTGAGTTTCAAATGAAAGGAGTTTATCTATTCATAATTCCTATGATAAAAATAATACATTGTGCAATACTCAACATTCCTGCAATAACCTCCTTTACGGGAGTAATGCTAAAATACATGAGAAGCTATATGTTGATTAATCTCTAGCAGTTTTGCAGATTCAATACGGAAATGCACTTGGAAAACGTGAGTTTTACGAGTGAATGTCAGAAGACAAATAATAGAAACAAGGAAATGTAATTAATTATTTTCCAAATTTTATTTTTACTTCTGCCTCATAGCTTTGAAAGGTTTTATGAATATTTCATTCTTCGCAAACATCCTGCAGATAAGGAAGACCCAGGTGGAAGTAATACCACTCACAAAAAAAAAAAAAAAAAAAAGATTTCTGAATATGACAAACCATGCTATTTTCAAAGATTCTCAGATTAAAAAAAAAAAAAAAGTGGAAAAGTAGTCTGGTAATTGTAAAGCCGAAGGAAGAAAGAATAAAATCTATTTTAGGATGAAAAGACAGAAATCTCCAGAGTCACCAAATTTTAGACATCTCTGGGATCATCATCTATGTCCAGTTCAAAAGGGACATTGACAAGAGGTTGATAAGTATAACCTTTTGCTACTATACATTGCCAGGCAGGTCTGCACTTTACATAGTCACTTTCCATGATTCTCTGTACCTGTAAGACAAAGGAAAACGTCTAAACTGAATAAGAGGAGGCTTACAGTGAAAAAAAATTACAGACAAAACATGAGGTATTTCTCATGCAATTAATATGTTCATGAAAACATAACCCCTCAAAACATAAGACAAAAAATTGTAGGTAGTGCACTTATATTTAAAACACAGCTTGTCTTGTAGTAGTGAAACAGGAAAATGTAAAAAAAAATAAAAAAAAATGAAAAGAAAAAGAGGCAATGTGCTGTGTTAAATTGTCCAACCTTGCTGTACTGATAAATACCTTGTCTCTTGCTATTGATTGTACCAGTTGCAGTGCTTTAATAGGGCTTGCCAAACTATTAATAGTAAAATTAAAAATCCTGGAAAATGCAAACATTTTGGACTCCATCAGAATTTTATGAAAATCTTTCTATTTTACAAATTATACAAGGTTATTTATCTGTTAACCTTCAACACCAATACCAAAACTCAAGAAGAAACAAGCTTAGTGATATTCTAAGGTTACTGTACTGTTGCAAATGGATACAGTGGAGATAAATGAAAATGGATTGCAGTGTGAGATATATTGTGCTCTAAAATGCAAAATTGCATTTAAATTCTGGACATTTTAACAGTTAATGTTATGACTTAGAAGTCCTAGTGTTTAAGTGTCAATTCATTCAGAATGTGGTTTGTTAAATAAAATCTGTGATGAAATGCCAACTGATTCCATATTATTTCATTCTACTATATATTTTGTGGTATTCCACAGATACTATTGTCTTCTGCATAACAGGCAAGTCTTCTTCCATCAGTTGCTTGTCATATATGACATACAGTTTGTTTCTTACCCAAATGATCAGTATCCCTACCACATACCTGTACTGTGAGTTGACAAGTATCAGGAAGATGGGGAAAAAACCTTGTGACCTGGGGTTCATTCTGGATAACTTAAAGATACAGAGAGAGGGTAGAAGATAAAATGCCACAGCAAAATTTGTTTGTCAACACTAGTCACTGCAGAAAGACCCAATGTTAAGGATTGCTTTGGAAAATTCCAAGGGTTTGCTGAAGTAAGGGTCACAAAAGGAAAAAGGAGCTGGAGGAACTTATCTCTACAGAACTGCTGCAAAGTAGCAGATGAAAAGATCATGATGCAATTGATCTGAAACATATTTGCTAGTGTAGCCCAATACTAAAGTACAACTGGACGAAGAAGAAATCATAGAACCATAGAATCATAGAATCATAGAATCATAGAATTCATAGAATGGCTTGGGTTGGAAGGGACCTTAAAGATCATCCAGTTCCAACCCCCCTGCCATAGGCAGGGATGCCACCCACTAGATCAGGTTGCTCACAGCCTCATCCAACCTGGTCTTGAACACCTTCAGGGATGGGACATCCATAACTTCTCTGGGCAACCTGTTCCAGTGCCTCACCACTCTCTAAGTGAAGAATTTCTTCCTAAGATCCAATCTAAATCTCTCCTCTTTCAGTTTAAAACCATTCCCCCTTGTCCTGTCATTATCTACAAGAGTAAAGAGTCCCTTTCCATCCTTTTTATAAGAACCCTTTAAGTATTAAAATGCTGCAATGAGGTCTCCACGGAGCCTTCTCTTCTCCAGGCTGAATATCCCCAGCTCTTTCAGCCTTTCTTCATAGGAGAGGTGCTCCAGCTCTCTGACCGTCTTTGTGGACCTTCTTTGGACATGTTCTAACAGGTCCATATCTTTCTTGTATTGGGGGCTCCAGACCTGGATGCAGTACTCCAAGTGGGGCCTCACAAGGGCAGAGTAGAGGGGGACAATCACCTCCCTTGACCTGCTGGCCATGCCTCTCTTGATGCAGCCCAGGATGTGGTTGGTCTTCTGGGCTGCAAGCACACACTGCTGGCTCATGTCGAGGTTCTCATCCACCAGAACCCCCAAATCCCTCTCCGCAGGGCTGCTCTCAGTAGGTTCTTCTCCCAGTCTGTACTCATGCCTCGGATTGCCCCATCCCAGGTGCAGGACCCTGCACTTGGGCTTGCTGAACCTCATTTGGTTCACGTGGGCCCACTTCTCAAGCTTATCCAAGTCCCTTTGGATGGCATCCCTTCCTCCTGTTGTATTAACTGCACCACTCAGCTTGCTGTCATCTGCTAACTTGCTGAGGGTGCACTCAATCCCATCATCTATGTCATTGATGAAGATATTAAAAAGCACTGGCTCCAAGACAGATCCCTGAGGGACACTGCTTGTCACCAGCCTCTACCTGGACACAGAGCCATTGACCACTACTCTCTGGGTGTGACCTTCAAGCCAATTCCTTATCCACTGAATGGTCCACCCTTCAAATCCATATCTCTCCAATTTAGAAATCAGGATGTCGTGTGGTACCACGTCAAAAGCCTTACAAAAGTTCAAGTAGATTACACCCGTCGGTCTTCCTTTGTCAACTGGTGCTGTCACTCCATCATAGAAGGCCACCAGATTGATCAGGCATGATTTGCCCTTGGTGAAGCCATGCTGGCTGTCTTGGATCACCTCCTGGTCTTGCATGTGCCTTAACATTGCTTCCAGGAGGATCTGTTCCATACACAGAGGTGATGTTCACCCGTCTGTAGTTATACCAATTGCCTCTGAATAAATTTCATCTCATACTGCTGTCCCGTATGCTTTGATTTCAAACAAATAGCTTATAGCAATGTCAGCTTTGCATCATCTTCCTTTCATAAGATGAGTATAGACAGTTCTAAACATTGTCCAGTTGGCATCATAGAGAACATTGATGTGGTTCTGAACCACATCATGCTGAAGTCCTCATGGTACATTCTATATGGTTGATTAACTGAATTAAGTATAACAAATTTTGGAAAGTATTTTAGGTATTATTGCTCTTGATATTACAAGATGAGAAGCAGAACACAGCAAGTCTCAGCCTTACCGCATGTCTAACTTCTTCATTGGCTAATAGAAAGGAAACCTACTTACTGCCTTGGCTATTTTCCAGTCAGGTGGAGTTTCATTAAAATCCACACAGGCAGAGGTATACCAGAAACAATGTCTAAATCCTCTCTGAAACTTGAGGTAAAGGGAAGGAGTGGTAGTGTTTTATGTTATCACCTTTATTAACCAGGAGCAACTTATCCCCATCAATAATAAAAGTACAGAAGGCAACGTTAAGATTTAGTCAGGCAGCATATTACACAGGCACAACAGCCATCTGTCTTGATGTTTGGCATACAGAATGCTCACATAGAAAAAAAAAAGACCCTGCTAAACACAAACATTCATATTTCAATCTTTGTGCAATAATAGTTTTATTTTATTTATTAGGAGTCACAGACAGCTCCTCAAAGGACTGTTGCTATTACCTGTAAACCTCTAGATCACATTTCTCAGGGAAAATATTTACTGATGTCTCTTTTATCAGAAATGTCACTAGAATAAAATAATTTTCTACCACACGAGCTGGCTAAAATACAGGCATCATGACAGAAGCCAATAACTCAATGTAAGATATTGATGGTCACACATGCCGCTTTCCATTTTGAAAAGCAGAATCATTCTGTGAGGTGGATGAACAACCCATCCATCACTCGTAGCACATTAGGGATCCCTGCTATGTCACAGAATCTCTTTTTGATGTGCTATCACGGTTGCTGGCTACTTGGCAAATTACTATATTTAGTGTACTGTCTAACCAAAGCAGATATTACTGGTGTGAAAATTGGGATGTTGTTTCTTCTTCAGTCCCTGATAAGTTTCAGCTAAATGTCTGGAAACCACAAGTGACAGAACAAAACAACTGCCCTGTATAACAGCACAGAACATGGACACCGAGTCATATAAAGACCGACATGACATGTTCTGCAAGTAAATACACACTTAATTGCCTTTTAGTCTCCTACCCAGTTTTCAATAGTATCAAACAGTGCAACTTGCAGCATCTTATGGAGGCTTCTGGCCACTACAGAAGAGATAACTATGTTTATGAGCACACTATCTTTATTCTGCTATTGCCCTTACATCTCCTCCCCCCGCCACCTTTTTCTGGGATAACTATAGCTCCAGCTATCTATTGCTGCATTTCATTTGTGCTCATGTGCTCAGGCATCCCCTCACTGAACCACAATAATCAATTTTTCTCCTGTAAAAGAAGTGGCTACTTCTCTTCTGTGCTTAAATATACTTATTCAAAGGGGAAGCATTTGTTCTGATTCAGGTACAATGGCTGTGATTTATCAGAAACTGTTATGCTATCCTCACGTTTAAGTTTTTATAAGAACACATTAATCTGGGTCCTATTCTCTCCTCATGCCATACTCTTTCTAGCTACTCATCAGTTAGAACCTCAGAGCTTCTACCACTCTTCTCCTTGGTCTGTCTGCAATTCCAGTTCACCAGACAACCAGTACTGATCTGTCGAGCACTGTGAGGACAAGTTGCTGCAGGAAAAAAAGAGCTTCACCACAGTGGAAAACTGTGGCCAATAGACACCAGCAGTGAAAGGGCCCTAACTTTATTACACATATTTGACATGGATGCACACAACTAATGAACGGACATGTTTAGACACAGCAGAACTTCATTCTTTTCCCTGTCTCAATATGTTTCTTACATTTACTTTTATTAGAAGTGGTAATGAAACAGTGGCCTGTTTCAATTTCAGAAAAGATAAGAATTTCATTTATTTTTGGTACGTTATGAAATTCTCTTACTAAAGTTGCCACAGATATCTTTGTGTAAGATTAAGAATTGAAATGAAGATGTAGTTAACTAAAAAAAATCTTCTATGATTTTTTTCAGTAAATGTCTTGCTTTAAGTTCTTTGAGGAAAACATTTCTTCATTCAACCCTAATATAAACATCTTATTTTATCTTTTACCTGTCTGTTCTTTTCTGCAGGTGGTAAAAGAAAAAAAAAAAGTGACTTTAAAATGTAGATTTCTCTTTATCTGGTGAATACTTCAGTTCATTAAATTCTCAGAGGGATAAAGTCAGAAACATATTTTCATTTTAATGTTTCTCTTCTTTATTCTTTTTGTAATTGTTTCATTTTGAAGAAAATATGGAAGTCTTTTTATGGTAATTGATGGAATTCCACTCCATTCCATTCTATTCCATTCCATTCCATGGAATAACTTTATGGTATTCAAAATCTCATGAGGATCCCACAGTTTCTTCCCTGGACAAATACATGAAATATCAGGCAATGCAGTTATTAAGTCCAGTATGAGGAACCTGTCCAAGAAAACCTTTGCGTTACAAGCTGGAATATATTTCTTATGGAGTTCTGCTGAAAATTGTACTATTGAGCCCTCAGATTAAAGCAAAGTGACAGTTTATCTATAAACATCATTCATATTCTTAAAACCTTGCAGGACACAGTAAATGACAAAATAAATCTTAAGTCACTGCAGCACTTTTTAATGTACTACTTTCGCATTTCAGTAATAGAAATGAGTATGGGCAAAGTAACACAGTCCTGATGCTCTGTGAAAAGAACCTTGCCATGCAGCAGAACACATCTAGATGTCAAATAGGCTTGGCACTTGATTAAATTATACCCACAATGACAAAGGCACCAAATTACTGTTTCATCATTACTGTCTCAAAAAGAGTTACATTAAAGTACATGTAAGGCATAGCTGGTTGCTTCTGTTAGTCATCAGTCAAGAAACATATGTATTATAAGGCAGAGTTTGCAATCTATTAGCAGGTTTCAAATCAATTAGTAAGGGACAAAGATATGCAAGATCTTTTTCTGGGTGAGAAAAAACAGTTATCTGAAGATTTAATCATTTCCCTTCCAGCATAATTAACTTGTGTATGTCAGTTCAGATGCAAACAGAGCTAACTGGAAATACCAGAAAAACAGATTTTCAGCCACTGAAAGCATGACAAGTTTCCGAGTTGCTTCATTTATGCAATGCGCTTCGCATCACGTCATGGGTTTCCCTGTGTTTGTTCTCTTTCTCTCCTGTAGTGACACTGAAAACAAATCTGTAAGACCTCACAACTGGCCTGGGATGAAGCAGAATATCTGTCAGAATGTATTTTCTTCAGTGGTGTTGTGACCTTGATAGCATTTGGGATGGTACTCTGGATTTGTTTTTTCAAAGGGTAATACTTCTGAATGAGCAGGGAATATGAATCATAACCTTCATGCAAGTAATGTATTCTCTGGATTTAGCAAGACATGCAGTAATTCAGATCAAGGCTGGAGATGAAAAAGCTTGAGTATTACTTGCTCAGATGCGTGTATTTCTTCATCTTAGTTTATCTCCCTCTCCTCAGCAAGTTCTATGCCCCAGAGTCAGAGTGATGGGTGGGGGAGAGGAGGTAAAGGGCAAAAGGTACATGACATTAGGCCTATCCGCCAAAGACTAGCAATGATACTGTTAGTTAGTTAGTTTTTTATTTGTTTTATTTTGTTTTTCAAAGAAGGATAAGAAAACAAAAAATATGCCAGATTCTGACACAGGATATACCAGCTGTTTGAAAAACAGCTTGAAAAGAATATAAAGAGTAAGACAAAAAAAAAAAAGTAGTTTGCATCTACCTCCTTTAATTTTTCAAGCACTGTGTTCCTTATTTTAGTGGAAGAAAATCAACAGATTTTTAAACCCAAATCTCTTACCAAAATTCCTTTCCCTGATTCCTCAGTCTAAAATACATGTCTTTCAAATGCATGTTTTATTTCACCAGGCAGATTCATTAGCACATAAACAGAAAGCAACACTGTACAGAGATGCTATCTTAATCCTGAAGGCAGTTCTGACATGTTATTTCTGTAGGGCGTATTTATCTGATTGCAGTGCCATAGTAATATGGCTACATGGGAGGCTAGGGCTGCTTCAAGTTTAGAAGCTTGCTTTGTTTCTCTCTCTGGCATTTTTATCCACAACATGTAACATTTGTGCTCTTCTACTTTTACCCTTCTTGTGAAAAATGGAGATAGCAATTTATTACCTCACTGGATTTTTGTGGGGGTATATATCAGAGATTGTAAGATACATATATTCTTCAACCTACAAACATACCCAAAACAGATAAACTAACAAGGCAGCAAAGTTATTGTTTACAGGGCTTCATTTGCATGGAGGCAGCAGCATTTCAACTACTTATTTTCTGTCACACAACAGGAATATAATATAATTATAGAACGGTTTGGGTTGGAAAGGATCTTAAAGATCACCAAATTCCAACCCTCCTGTGAAGAGGAGGGACACCTTCCACTAGATCAGGTTGCTCACAGCCTCATCCAACCTGGCCTTAAACACTTCCACGGATGGGGCATACATAACTTCTCTGAGCAACCTGTTCCAGTGCCTCACCACCCTCTGAGTAAAGAATTTCTTCCTTAGATCTCCTTTTTTTAGCTTAAAACAATTACTCCTTGTCCTATCACTACACTCCCTGACAAAATCCCTCTCCTGCTTGCTTGTAGACCCATAAGCCACCTTTAGGTCCTGGAAGATAACTATAAGGTCTCCACAGAGTCTTCTTTTCTCTAGGCTAAACAGCCACGACTTTCTCATCCTGTCTTCATAGGAGAGGTGCTACAGCCCTCTGTTCATCTTTATGGCCCTCCTCTGAACTCGTTCTAATACATCCATGTCCTTCATGTGGTGGGTGCCCCAGAGTTGAACTCAGTACTCCAAGTGGGATCTCACAAGAGCAGTGTAGAGGAGGAGAATTACCTCTTTCAGTCTGCTGGCCACACTCCTTTTGATGCAGCCCAGAATATGGTTGGCTTTCTAGGCTGCAAGCACACATTGCCAGCTTGTGTTGAGCTTCTCATCAAGCAACTCCCGCAGGTACTTCTCCTCAGCGCTGCTCACGATTCATTCCCCACCCACTCAGTATTTGTGCTTGGGATTGCCCTGACCCAGGTGCAGGATATTGCACTTGGCCTTGTTGAACTTCATGAGGTTCACAGAGGCCTACCTCTCAATCCTTTCCAGGTCCCTCTGGATGGCATTCCTCCCCTCCAGCATGTCAACTGAACCACACAGCTAGCTGTCATCAGCAAACTTGCTGAGGTTGCACTTGACCTCACAGTCCATGTCACCAATAAAGACGTTAAACAGTGCCGATCCCAATACTGAGCCCTGAGGAACATCACTTGTCGCTGATCTCCACATGAATGTGGAAATTTTGACTGCAAAACAAGTGTTTTTTTGAGTGCAACAATCCAGCCAATTGCTTACCCACTGCATTGTCCATCTGCCAAATGGACGTCTCTCCAAATTAGAAACAAGGATATGAAGATTATAATGCAAGAAAAGAGAGTTGATTACATCCCCTTTAAAACAACATACCATGGGCAGTAAAGGGTTTCCAGAACTGTGACTCTGGGAGCACAAACTTACCCAGGCCATGACATTGCCAGCACTTACGTTTCCTTACAATTTCTCCACAGAACTTTTTTTTTTGTTGTTTTTGTTTTCTTTTTCAATTCTGTTCCTAGTGCCCTTACATATTCCTAAGTTTCAATTATCCCCTGAGTAAAGTCAGATTTTACAATGGATTGAACAAGAAAACTTCTAATCCATGAATTCAATCTTCTTTCCAAAAAGACATTGCTGGGCAATCAGATTTCTTGTTATACACACAGTAGTACGTATACAACATCATTATCCTGACTTCATTAGTTTTGATGTTTTGGGAAAGGAAGAAAATACCCTGTTCTCATGAAAACATGCATCCCAACATGAAAGCTATTTATGTCTTTATTTTTGCAACAGTATTAGTATGACAAATCCACTTGCCAGATAATATTATGATAGATGAAACATGATATGAGATAATAATAATAGTCTTGAAAATATTCAGATATGTGCAGACTGCTGACTGTGCTACTGCTACAGAGTGTGTAGGAAATGTCTGTACATGATCAATATTTTCCAACCCTTAAATCTGCAGTACAAAGACTCAAAAGCCAGTTCAGAAAGCTCTGCCAAACAGTAAAAGGAAGAGCAGTGAAATAAATACGGAATTTTGCTGAAGCTGTGTGTGATGCACAGCATCACAATAATGTTATTTACATTGTAATGGCAGCAGTCATGCTCTGAGATCACATGATATAAGAATCTCACTTCCAGAAAGTTGCAGTGTGGTTGACTAAACATGTGGTAAACACTCTCCCAGGTCACTTCTAGTGGGCAATTTATTGGCTTATTGGATTACCTTTCTTCTCTCTCTTTTCTCAGTTTGCTTTATCCTACTTTCTTTCTCTTGTCCAGAAATTATTTTAAAGAAGGGAAAGAAAGAAGTTCAAGCAAGAGCTAAAGAAAACATCCCACTTTTTCAAAGCCTAAAGGTAGAGCTTCCACAGGTGAGACTGAAGTGATGCTAGTGAGAAAAGGGAAATCCATAAAAGCAACTCTACTGCAGACCAGGCTGTTGTGCCTTATTTCTTCAGAATCCTACAGACATGTTCTTCAAGAGAATAAAATACAAATAAAAAGGGTCAACTCTGCATATTGTTTATTTTTATTCCTAAAATGAGTGTTCTTTTTCAAATAAACATATGTGATTGAATTTTCTCTGCAAATTCTTCATGTTTTCAGATACAGGAAGTGGATTTCCAGCAGCTATCTCAATAATTTCCAGTGATACTTTCCATAGTAGCTCCAAAACATTTCTTGTCACTTGGAGAAGAGCTCACAGGTATGAAGCTAAAAAGCATTATTTAACAACAACAACAAATATGTTGTACAACAACAACAACAATAAAACCTTTCCAAACCTGTGGAAGTATAGGCTGAACTGCAACAGAGTATCCAGCAAGAATGGGAAGTAAGATGTTGCATTTTTAGGAACTTCTGTGGTATATTGACCTGCTGTCCTACAACTTTGGCAGTCTGTATGGAAAGGTCTATATATCCAGGATGAAAAATGGTATAATATGCAACTTTTCGTAATGTCTTATCTTTCTGAGTTTGAAAAAAACTGGACATAATTTAACCCAAATTGGAGGTCTAAATCCTAAGGAGAGGGGACCAGAAAATTGCAGCCTGTACTAAGTCACAGAAGAACAGCTATGGA
The DNA here is from genome assembly GCF_040182565.1 of Anser cygnoides. Lineage (NCBI taxonomy): Eukaryota > Metazoa > Chordata > Aves > Anseriformes > Anatidae > Anser > Anser cygnoides. The sequence continues at coordinate 49,320,157 of NC_089874.1, forward strand.
GAAATGTGAATGGCTGGTCAGTTCCTTAGGTGAAAGGAGCAATAACCAGTGGAGACTTTGGGTTCTCCAATGTGCAGAAGAGAGGGTAAAAACATGCTGTAAGCTTTTGCCAGTTGTCTTCTTTTTCTTGCACAGAAAAACTATACAGGTGTCACCATGTTTTTTTAATTCCCTGATAACACAGAGTGGGCAGGATTCATCCTACATAGAGACCTGCATTATTATACTAATTCGACAATAATATGCACCTTATGGAATTCAAAGAAGATGACATATATGCTTATATATGCTATTTTTTCCAAATAACTCTCCACCAGTGAAAATACAGAAATACAGTCTAATTAAATCTATCACATCTGTGCAGTAAAAAACAACCAGGCTTTGAATTAAAGCATTCTCACTTAGGTTCCCTTCTCATACTCTTGCATAATACTGGGATCTGGAGTTGTGGATGAAGAGAGAGTTGAGAGCTTATGGGTAAGGATTAAAGGGAAGGCTACCATGGCTGATATCATTGTGGGTGTTTGCTACAGGCCACCTGATCAGGAACAAGTAGATGAAGCCTTCTACAGACAGCTGGAAGTAGCCTCAATCACAAGTCCTGTTTCTCATGGGGTACTTCAACTATCTTGACAGCTGCTGGAAAGACTACGCAGCTAGGCATAAGCTGTCCAGGAGGTTCCTGCAGAGCATTGGTGATAATTTTTTGACACAAGTAGTCAACACAAGAGCCAAGAAGTAGTCAACACAAGAGCCAAAAAGGAGAGGCGTGCTGCTGGACCTTGTATTAACAAACAAAGAAGGGCTGGTTGGAGATGTGAAGGTCAGGGGCAGCCTTGGCTGCAGTGAACATGAGATGAGGAAGTTCAGGATCTTGTGTGGAGGAAGCAGGTTAAAAAGTAGAATAGCAACCCTGGACTTCAGAAGAGAAAAATTTGGCCTCTTCATGGACCTACTTGGAAGGATCCCATGGGTTGGGGTCGTAGAAGGATGTGGGTGGGTGTGGGAAGGGGGGTTGTCCGGGACAGTTGGTCAATATTCAAGCATCACTTCCTCAAAGTTCAAGATCGATGTATCCCTATGAGTAAGAAGGCAAACAAAGAGGGGGACCTGCATGAATGACCAAGTTGCCACTGGAAAACTCAAACGGAAGAAGGGAGTATACAGCATGTAGGAAAAGGCCACTTGGAAGGACTACAGAGACATTGTCAGAGTATGCAGGGATGTGATAAGGAAGGCCAAGGCCCATTTAAAATTAAATCTGGCAAGGGATGTCAAGGGCAACACGAAGGGCTTCTTCAAATACATCAGTAGCAAAAGGAAGACTAGGGCAAATGCTGGTGCACTGCTGAATGGGGTGGGTGCCCTGTTGATGAAAGATACAGAGAATTCAGAGCTACTGAATGGCTTCTTTGTTTCGTTGTCTTCACTACTTCAATGCTTCACTGCTAGGAAGCCTTCAGGAATCTCAGATCCAGGAAGTCTGGAGAAAGGAGGACTGTTCCTTGGTTGTGGAGGATCAAGTTAGAGATCATTTAGGCAAGCTTAACACCCACAGATCCCTGGGCCATGATGGGATGCACCCACGTGTGCTGAGGGAGCTGGCTGATGTTATTGATAGGCTACTTTCTGTCATCTTTGAAAGGTCATGGAGAACAGGAGAGGTGCCTGAGGTCTGGTAGAAAGTCAGTCACACCAGTCTCCAAAAAGGGCGAGAAGGAGGACCCAGGAAACTGCAGGCCAGTCATCCTCACCTCTATCCCTGGAAAGGTGATAAAAAAAGCTCATCCTGGAGGCTCATCTCCAAGCATGTGGAGGATTAGAAGGTGATCAGGAGTAATCAGCATGGATTCACCAAGGGGAAATATTGCTTAACAAATCTGATAACCTTCTATAATGGAATCACTGGCTGGGCACATGAGCGAAGAGCAGTAGACGCTGTCTACCTTGACTTTATCAAGGCTTTCAACACTGTTTCCCATAATATCCTCATATGCAAGCTCAGGAAGTGTGGGGTAGATGAGTGGACAGTGAGGTGGCGTGAGAATTGTCTGGATGGCAGAGCTCAGAGGGTTGTGCTCAGCGGCACAGTCTAGTTAGAAGCCTGTAGCTAGGTAACCAGGTGTCAGTACTGGGTCTAGTCTTGTTTGACTTATTCATCAGTGACCTGGATGATGGAACAGACTGCACCCTCAGCAAGTTTGCAGGTGACACAAAGCTCAGAGGAGTGGTTGATGCACTAGAGATCTGTGCTGCCATTAAGAGGGTCCTGGACAAGCTGGAGAGTTGGTTGGAGAGGAACCTCATGAAATTCAACAAAGGTAAATGTAGGGCATAATATTCT